>NW_027185612.1:6915915-6988554 GCF_028583685.1 Petaurus breviceps papuanus | reverse complement strand
ACAATCCATGGAAAAAATCAGAAATGACTCTTTCTGAAGTTTCAGTAGTTGACTACATTGTTGTGCCTCTCTTAGTAGTATGTTCATGTCCCCTCTCCAGTCACTGTTATTGTATTGGATCTTTCTGTGCTAGATTGGTCCAGATTCAACAAAGGAACATAGTAAGTTTCAAGGAGGGTTAGGCTTAGGATTAGAGCATTCATTTAGGGTTAGCATTAAAATGATGAACTAGTGCCTACTGCTTCTTAAAACTCCTTACTCCCTAGGGCTTAATTCAGAATTTTGTTGGGGAGGAGCACCCACGAAAATAACTAGAAGCGAGACATTTCATGGGGAGACGACCTAAGCTGTAGTGTGCATCAGAGTAGCACCCATACCAGTTGCCTCTCCCAGCCCTCTGAGAAAGGGCCTAGAGTGATCATGTTCTCTACATCCAAAACCTTTTCTGTTGTTCAAAACACACCAATCATGAACTCATTTTCATTAATATTCATTTTCATTTCCTTCTTTATGATCCATTAGCTTTAAGTTATTTAATTAATCTTACAGTTTCAAATGTTGATGGTCCTTGAGTATATCAGTGTTTACTAAATCTGTTACTAACAATACAAATTACAGTTTAGGGATACTGTATTTTGAAGTTTTTCAAAGTTCTTGTTTCCCATATTATTTATATCTGAAAGTCTTGTAAAAATATTCTATTTATTTTCTTTCAAGTAAGTTATTAGCTAATGTGGAAATATCTTATATATTGGATAATGACACTTCATTAAATCTTTGTTTTCTAGATCTTACAGTCTCTTTCTGCACCTACAAAAAATTTAGAGCAGCAGGTAAATCATAGCCAACAGGGACATGCAAATGCCGTGTTCTTTAGTCAAGTAAAACTAACTCCAGAGGCACATTTGTTACAACAGCAACATCAGACACAGCAGCAACAGCAGCAGCAGCAACAGCAACAACATCAGACACCGCAGCAGCAACAGCATCATCCAATTTTACATCTTCAACCTCAGCAGCTGATGCAACTTCAGCAGCAGCAGCAGCAGCAACAACAACCACCACAGATTTCCCAACAACCTTACCAACAGCAACAGCCTCATCAGTTTTCACAACCACAACAGCAAGTCCATCAGCAGCATCAGTTTCCTCAGCAGCAGCTACCATTTCCACAGCAACAGTTACATCCTCAACAGCAGCTTCATCGCCCTCAGCAACAGCTACAGCAGTTCCAGCAACAGCATGCTCTGCAGCAACAGCTCCATCAGCTGCAGCAGCAGCAGCTGCAGCAGCAACAGTTAGCACAGCTCCAGCAGCAGAACCTGCAACAGCAGCAGCTACAGCAACAGCAGCAGCAACAGCAACAGTTACAGCAGCAGCAGTTACAGCAGCAGCAGTTACAGCGGCTGCACCAACATCAGCAGCAACAGCAACAAATGCAAAATCAAACAGCACAACATTTGAGTCAAACATCACAGGCCCTACAGCAGCAGGTTCCACCTCAGCAACCACAACATCACCAGCAGCAGCAACAGCAGCAGCAGCAGCTGTCACAGCATCATCAGCTCTTTGGACATGATCCAGCACTGGAGAGTAAGTAATCTTTTTTTCCTCCTATTATTGCTTTTTAAAAGTGTGAAATGCTTTGGTTATTTGAGGATGGAGATGATATCATCATCACCATCATCATTGCTATTATTCTAAATGGAAAATGTGAATCTCTTAATATAAAGAATCTACCTATCTCTGAAGGAATTGTCTGCTGCTTTAGGGCTTAAGGCCTTTATTTCAGTATTTAAATTATTAAAGTTCATATAACTATACACATATACATATATATGTAATCATTTTTTATAATCCAACCTAGAATATGAGCACTAGCTTATAATTTATAGTGGGTAGTAATAAATGATTGATTTAGCTATCTTTAATTAAGATTGCTATCTCAGTTAATTGAACTAGACATTTTTCTTGCAATAAGACTTTCTTCAAGTCTTTTAACAAAAATTCCTCCGGCTTATCAGCCCCAAAGCTAATTTACCTCTAAAATTTCAGATTTTGCTTGGTAAGATATTTTCTGTATTTGTTTATTAAATGTTTGTGAGTTAGGGGCGGCTAGGTGTTGCAGTGAATAGAGCACCGGCCCTGGAGTCAGAAGGACCTGAGTTCAAATCTGGCCTCAGACACTTAACATGTATTACCTTAGTAGCCATGGGACTTTGGGCAAGTCACTTAACGCTAATTGCCCAACCTTTCGCCCTCCAAAAAAAAATGTGGGTTTAATATATTTTGTTTTCCTGTGAAATTTGTTTTCAGTTCCAGAAGAATGTTTCTTATTGGGATGTGTATTTGCAATTGCTGATTATCCAGAGCAGATGTCTGATAAACAGCTGTTGGCAACCTGGAAAAGGGTAAGACTTGCCCCAATATTTCTTATTAAAGATTTTTTTCCTGTGGATCTGTACTTAATAGCTAATAGGTAACTTTTACCTAGCACTTTTAAGATTTACATATCACTTTACATAGGTTATTTCATTTAATCATCCCTATAAAGTAGGTATTACTTCTATCTTCATTTTACAGATAAGGGAACTGAGCCTGAGAAAAGCTTAGTGACTGAAGCTCTGAGCTGAGACCTTCTTGACTTAGTTTAGCGATTTATTCACCATGCCACCTAGACTAACTCATGTGGGTATGTTATAATTTACATAAATAACTTGTAAATGAAACAACATGATTTAGTGGTTAGAATAATAAACATAGAAGCAAGAAGGATCTGTTTTTTTAAATTCTAATACCAGCATTAGCTCTGTGGCCACTCCTCTCTGAGCCCCAAGGTTTCCTCATTTGTAAAATGGAGGTAATAATACAAATCTCAATAACAAGGCTCAAATCAGATTATTATTTGTAAAGCACTTTGCACACCTTCAAGGGTAAGATTGTATGTAAGGTTTTTAAAAATTATAAATGTTTATTTTATTTTTTATTTTATTTTTTTGCTTTTTGAAGGGCAGTTGGGGTTAAGTAACTTGTCCAAGGTTACATGGCTAGTATTTTTGTGTGGGTGTTAAGTGTCTGAGGCCAGAATCAAACTTGGGTCCTCCTGACTCCAGGGCCTGCGCTTTACTCACTGCGCCACCTAGCCGCCCTCATAAATGTTTATTTTAAAAGGAGAAAGATATAGGGGTCATATAGATAGATGATAAAGATGGGAAGCAAACTAAAATGAAGTATAAGGTTTTTTTTTAATTATTTGAATAAAAATGTAAATGACATGGAACTGAAGTTTGCAAAGCATTATTAATAAAAATTAGCCGTAATTTCTTTTTGCTGTTATTACAATTAATGGAAATAATCTCAATAGTAGTCTGTTCACTCATAAAACATGGTTATTTTTATGTGACTTTGTGTAGCTATGGTGAGAAACCGTTAACCAGGCAGTGATCAGTAGCTTGACAATAAGCTATTTTCTATTTAGCTATGACCATTAAAAAATTATACGTATTCATTTTACTTTAGTAAAAATTGAGTTGAAATATTTAAGTATTTACTTTAACATTCTATCCATTTCTAAGCATAATGCTTTGAATATTCCAGTTGAGTAATTGAATTCTTATTGTTTAAGGAGTAATTGGAAAGCTTTTTGTTTCAAACTTCGGAAATCTAAAGTCTATTCGCTTTACTAGCAAATTAGCAACTAAGAGTATCCTGAATCTGATTGGATCTTTCTGTGGTGGTTGGTAGATCAAGTAGTGGGTGCCTTTGGGTTCTTATTCTTGAATTGTAGACACAGATAGAAGATATGGGAAATAGGGCTGCATTTGTATAGAACTCAGGATCAAAGATATTTTATGTTTGTCTAATGAAATAAATGCTTTTTTAAAAATGTATTTTCTTGTTTTGCTTTTTTCCCCTGAAGTAATGATGTCCCTATCATTCCTCTCCTCACAATCTAAGTCAGATTCATAATTAATTTAGGTTTTGTTGTATTGTAGTTTAGAAATATCTTACAACTTTTCATGTTTTGCATATTTTGTAAAAATTTATCATGTAAATATGAAGTGTTATTCCTACAATAAATTTATTGACTGACATTTATGATTGGTTGACTACTAAAAGATATAAATTGGGGATTTCTTGGGTGACCAGATAATACAAGCACATGGTGGCTCTGTGGATCCTACGTTTACAAGCAGATGTACACATCTTCTTTGTGAAAGTCAAGTCAGTAGTATGTATGCACAGGTAAGTAAATAAAACAAAAGGTGATAATGAAAAATGTCTAATACTATAGTTTTACTGGCATAAAATACATGGTTTTGGTCAATTTTTATCATTTTTGGGAAAGGATCTTAATTACATTCAGAAGAAAAAACCTTCTGTTTAATAATGAATTTCTGTAGGTACCTAAAGTTGCTCCTGTGGTATACTGTTGGTGAGGGAGAAAGGAAGGAGAAATTCCAGGTAATCTTTTAGCTGTGGTGGGAATGAATCCCTATTATTTGCTGAAGCATCATGGAATTCCAACTGATTGACTAAATGGTGGGTGGGAATAGGCACTTTTTACTGCTTGAAAGATTGTATGTGGAGAGGTAAGTGTGGATCCATGCACTTTCAGGAACTTTAAGAGTTTCATAGAGACTTACGTTTTGGGTCAGAATCTGTACCATTCTTACTAGTTATTCCTTCGTTTCCCCGATAATAAGACACTGTCTTATTAATTTTTTGGACAGAAAAACACCAGAGGGCTTATTTTCAGGGGAGGGCTTATTTTAATGAACATTGACAGCAATTTTAATAAACAGGTAAATGTGAACAAAAATATGTACCTTTATTCAATAAGCAAATCACTGGGGAAGAACAGGATGACGCGCTCACTGCTGCAGCTCTGATTGGATGCAGCTCAGAGCGCGGCGTGCGTTTCACGGGGGGTGGGGGGGGACGGTGCATAGAGAGGATACCGTAATGTAGCGTGTAGCGCAGGGGATCACCTTCACTACAGTAGCAATCTCAATAGGGCTTATTTTCGGGGGAGGGCTTATTTTAGAGGATAGGTCTTATTATCGGGGAAACACGGTAATTTCACTGTCTTGGAGAAAGCATACCCATTGTATATCTGTGTAGCAAACGTCCTTGCAAATTCTGCCTTTTTTTCCATGTAACAGCCAAGTCTGAATTTGTAGAAATATTTGAGTTTTTTTTTCTCAGTAATTTTTTGAAGATTGTTGTTGAGCAGAATTTTTTAGGGGCAGAGGTTAATTGAGGGTCTAAACTCAATATCTTTATCTCATTAGAGAATAGGGAAATATTGTTGTGTTAATTTAGTTGAAATAGTCACAATCATTGTCTCACTAAATGAATTTTAAAAATCTCTTGATCTTTCCTTAGTTTAATTGTAGCTTCTTATAAATTTTGAAAAGTAAAATCTCATCAAATGAACCCAAATTATCCAACTACATTGTTAAATCAAATGCATTAAAAAAAAAAAAAACTAGTGTTTTAGTCCTTTAGGTCCTTAGCAAGTCCCATAGCATTTCTTTGGTTATGGCCTTCCAAATAAAGGTCATAGTTACACAAATATAAGACAGTGGTAGTTAGTGGTTAGTCCTATAGTAAAGATTCCAAAATTTTATGTTTGACAGGCGGTGAGAGAAAGAAAAAGGTGCGTCACTGCACATTGGTTAAATACAGTTTTAAAAAAGAAGAAAATGGTACCACCTCATCGAGCCCTCCATTTTCCAGTGGCATTCCCACCAGGAGGAAAGCCATGTTCTCAACACGTAAGAGAAAACTTCAAGTTAAATGTATATATGTATTTTAAAATAATCTACTGTACCTCTCCTAAAATTCTATTCCAGTTAATACTCCTTTTCTACACTCTCTTGGGCTGCATTAACTTAGGAATCCATTGGTTGCAATTTGGAGGAAGTACTTACATAGATACAAAATGATAGATGTTTTTGAATTATTGAGTTAAGTATAGCAAAGTTGGCTATATCTCATATTTGCTTTTGGTATCTCTTATTCCTGACATTCATTCTTTTCTTTTTAATAATTACAGCTGGCATTTTTGTAAGACTTAAAAGGTTTGCAAAACACTTTATACATATTATCTCTTGATCCTCATAGCTCTGGGAGGTAGATGCTATTACAAGCACTTCTATTTTAGGGGAGGCTGTTAGACAGAGGTTAAATGACTTGCCCAGGGTTATACAGCAGGATTTGAAATCAGGCCTTCTTGATTCCCGGGTTTAGTGTTCAATCCACTATGTCACCTTCCTTTAGATTTCTTTGTATCATCTTTAGTACATAGATTCCATCTAGTCTTGTGCATACTTAGTAAAGACTTGTTGATTGATTCTCTGAAAACTTTCACTTCAGGTTTTTAGATTGTTGATTGCTCCAAAAAAGGTGGTGTTTTTAGGGATACTTTCTATCACATGATTAAATAGCCATTTTCTCATTCTCTTTTTAAAAATTCAATTCTAATATGTAGAGTTAGAAAAAATATTTTCATTATAGTCATTGATTTCTTTTTGAATGCTGTATTCATTACTTTGACCATTACTGCAAATCAGAATTCTTAAATATTGACTTGTACTGATTAGCATATATGTTGTCACACACCCCATTAGAATGGGGAAACTCCTTGAGGGCAGGTAATGTAATTCCTTTTTCTTTGTATCCCCAGCACCTGCTGTAGCCAACATAGTAAACACTTAACAAATGTTTGCTGATTGATTCATAATACTGAAATGTTTTCAACTATGTCTCCAAATTCTGTGTATTCCTGCAACTTAAAAAAAAAGTTATACTTTGGGGTTTTATTGTAATGGTTTTTACTTTTTTCAACAGATTATTTCAGTGACTGGATTTGTTGATGGTGACAGAGATGACTTAAAATTAATGGCTTACCTGGCAGGTGCCAAATATACAGGTTATTTATGCCGTAGCAATACAGTACTCATATGTAAAGAGTAAGTGACTTAATGGAATTATTTTCAGTTTGATTCTCCCAGAAAACTATGTATATTCTTTTTTTTTAATAATTTTTTTTTTGCTTTTTTTTTTTTTTTTGAGGGGGAAGACAGGGCAATTGGGGTTAAGTGACTTGTCCAGGGTTTCATGGTTAGTAAGTGTTAAGTGTCTGAGGCCGGATTTGAACTCAGGTCCTCCTGACTCCATGACTGGTACTCTGTTCACTGTGCCAACTAGCCACTCCTGTGTACATTCTTTATATAGTATATATTTCACAATTCTATTTTTCCTACTATAACAAAGTTCTCTCTGTTAAGGATACCACTATGCTTCTAGTTAGCAAGGATCACAAACTCAAGTCATTTTGGATTCTTGCTCACTCTCACCCACCATGTCCAGTCAACTGTCATCTTGGCAGTTTTACATTCACATCTCCTCACATCAGTCCCTTTCTCTCTACTTAAACCATCACCACCCTCATCATTATTGTAGTAGCTTCCTAATTGGTCTCATTTCAGTCCATCATCCTTACAAATGTTTGTAATCATTAAGGAAATGATTTTCCTTAATTACAGGTATAGACATTTCACTTTCCTCCTTAGAAAACTCCATTGGCTTTCTCTTGCTTCTAGGATTAAATATAAGCATCTCTGTTTACCTTTTACAGCCTAGCACCAACCTACATTTTCTGCTTAATTGTATATCACTTTACTTTGTGCCCTCTACAGTCTAGCCATTCTCTGTTATTTCTCACCGATGAGAAACTGATACTCACCAGATGCTCATAGGGACTCTGTTTCTCATCTCACACTTTTATACAGGATGTTACCTGGGTTTGGAATCTACTACTTTCACATCTTCACCTCTTAGATTTCTTTCTTTTTTTGCTTTTTGGAGGGCAATTGGGGTTAAGTGACTTTCCCAAGGTCACACGGCTAGTATTTGTGTAAAGTATGTGAGGCTGGATTTGAACTCAGGTCCTCCCGACTCCAGGGCCAGTGCTCTATTCACTGCACCACCTAGCCACCTCAACCTCTTAGATTTCTTATGGAGTGAGCTCATAGCTACATTAACCCTTTTTTTTTGATCGCCCCAGTAGCTAATGCCTTCCCCATAAAAAGTTACTTTGCATTTATTTTGTATATATTTTTTATGTTTAGTCACATACATACACTCTCTATCTCTCTCTCTTTCTCTCTCTCTCTCTCTCTCTCTCTCTCTCTCTCTCTCTCTCTCTCTCTCTCTCTCTCTCTCTCTCTCTCTCTCTCTCTCTCTCCCTCTCCCTCCCTCTCTCTCTCTCTCTCTCTCCCTCTCCCTCTCCTCTCCTCTCCCTCTCCCTCCCCCCCTTCCCCGCAATAGAATTTGAAAGCAGTAAAGTTTCATTTTTGGCTTTGTAACCCCAATTTCTAGCAGTAATGCCTGCCACATAGAAAATGCTTAATAAAATGCTTGTTCATTGATTGATTTGAACAGAAACCCAAGTATAAAAGTAATACTTTTAAAAAATAAGTTAATAGTAAAAATGCTTATAGTAATGGTTGTAGACATAGCTATAAGAGGTGGATTTTAGTTAGATATCAATAATAGAAAATGAAGTGAAAGTAGGACTGCCAGAAATTAAATTGGGGATCTGGTATTCCAGTATGAATTTTGTAGTGTGGATTGACTATTCTGTTACTAAATTACTGTTTTAATTTTAACATGACTTATTTAATATTTTCAACAATGTTAAAAAGCAGAATTCTATTGTTGTTATAATAGAGTGAGAACTATGAATTGTTTTGGTAAGAACTTAAAGTATCTGATAAACTAATTTTCTCCCTATATGCAAAGGCCAAGTGGTTTAAAATACGAAAAAGCCAAAGAGTGGAGGATACCGTGTGTGAATGCTCAGTGGCTTTGTGACATATTACTTGGGAACTTTGAGGCCTTGCGGCAGGTGCAGTGCAGCCGCTACACAGTGTTCAATCTGCAGGATCCATTTGCTCCTACTCAGCATTTAGTTTTAAATCTTTTGGGTAAGTAAAAATTCAAATAATTCAAATTATAATTAATTCAAAGAATTAAATACAAAGTGTTATGGAATTATTGAGAACAAATAAAAATTTAGCAGTGAAAACTGATCATACTTCTCTTTATCCTCATATCTATAAGACTTTTTCTAATTTCCATCCCATAATTAGCTAAAAGTTGCTTAACTTTGAAATCTTAACCATATTAACCAGTAAATTTGGCTTTATGAGCTTTTTGTTTCTCCCTGCAGAGTTCTTGTGCTTCGTTATTATTTTTCTATCTTTGAATTTGTAGGACTCATAGAAATTATCTTGTCCAGCTTCCCACTTAGTGTAATAATTTCCTCTCCAACCCTTCAAGAAAAATTGTCTTCTAACCTCTGCCTAAATATTTTTAGCAATGGAGTTAGCTATTTGAGAGGGCTCTCCCCAGCTATTTTTAGATAGCTATAATTCATAGCTTCTTTATGTTGATCCAACATCTAACTCTGTGATTTCTATTATTTGTCCTACTTCTACCCTTTGAGAGTACACAGAATAAATCTATTCCTATTTTCACTTAGTAATAACTCACATTTTCAGTGTTACTTATAGCTTTGTGAGGTAGACAGTATAAGTATTACCATTATTTTACAAATGAGGAAACTGAGGCCCATAGGTTAAATGACTTACTCAGCTATCATACAGCTATTAAGTGTTAGTGCTGGGGCCTATTTGACTCCTTTTGAAATCATTCATGTAGCTACCTTTCCAAATGAAATGATGTCTCCTTTTGTTATAACTCTCATAGCACTTAGTACATACTATATTATAATTTATATACTAATTTTTGTTTGTATACTTTATCTTTCCTATTTATAAGTTCCTTGAGGACATAGACCATCTTATTTATGCTGATTGACCTTTATAACTCCTCTTAGTTCTTAGCATACAGTGTCTTACATATAGTATACACTTAATGTTGAATTGATAAATGCATCTTTGTTACCTGTGCCACACTGTTCACTCATATTGGACTTAAAATTACTTAGAACCCTTAGGGTCTTTTGCATTGATTGCTTTGTTAAGCCAGGTCTATGATCAACATGTACAATTGACCTTTGAATCTAATAATAACATGTTTTTAAATATTATGGTTTATAGTTTACAAAGCACTTTCACATATATTATCTCTGTTGTAAATACTGCTCTTGATATTTTATAGGAGTATATGTAATCTTCTTAGTGCCAACTCATTTATAGCCTTTTAATCTTTTTTTAACTCAACAGTTATACAACCTGTTAGTTGTCTAGCATTGTGTTGTAATCTGTAAATATAATATAATAGTAGTAGCCTACTTTTATATAGGACCTTTTGGTTGCAAATTACCTTTTATGTCTTTTTCCAAGCTGTTAAAATGTATTGAAAAAGACAAGATTAAGCACAGAGATTAGCAGCATTCTGCTAGAATTTTAGAGGAAGTAGATCAGTGTAAGAGAACAGTCCGCTGCCAAGTTGTACTACCTTCTCTTCCAGGATAGTGTAGAACCTCACTTTTAAGTTCTTACTTCTCTGTTGGTAGAGTCACCCCTAATGAAGATAGTGACAAAACAAGTGGGTTTTCAGAGAAGGAGAATTCTGCATGCTGAAGTCAGTGGTTTGGCTGTTAGGTCATTTCTGACCTATGTATGTTACCTGACTGTCTCAAAGGGCTTTCAGGCTTCTTTCCATAAATGACTAGAATACCTTCAAATTTTCGAGAGGGAGAGGGATGGCATTAACAGTAGAAGTTATTCTGCTGTATTCCTTAATCAGTTCATCTCACCAGTTTCTAAGAAGCCTCAGAACAATAATTTCTAGCCTCTTGAAGACCTTCCCAGTCATTTGATAGTAGGGAAATTTGCCCAGGCCTTCTGATTAGAGATAGTTTGACCCTGTAGTTAAATAGTATTTTGCCTCCTTCTGATACATGGTGAAAATACATTCCCTGGATGTGTTTATACTGAGGTTATTTCTGATAATTGCTAAAATTTAGTAAGAGTAGATTTCATAAAAAAATAAATGCAATATAATGTATTTTTCTTTATGTGTAAAGAGATTTTCTCTTAAATTATGTTTTTAGTAGTGGTAATATGGGGAAATATCCTGCTCATTGTTTAGTGGCTTCCATTTAGAAATGGCTTACCCAGGCGTTAAGATGTAGGTGGTAGCTTTAAACATAAAGTTTATTGACATAGAGGCCATCACAGACTCATTGGCATTAGATTGTAACCACATGGCCTGGCCAGTCATAGAAAGAACATGAATGTACTACATGTTTATATGAAGGCTTCTTTCTTATAATGATCTGATTGTAAGATCTTACATTTCTCTCTTAGATGCATGGAGAGTTCCATTAAAGGTATCAGCAGAGCTATTAATGGTATGTTGTTAATAACCACACTTTGTTTTCCATTATTTTAATAATTTATTGAATATTCTAAGTTATAGATTCATGGAACAAATTAAAACAGATTAAATGATAGCAAATATATTACACATAACATGATAGGTTAGTAGAACCAAGTTATTTCTAGCAGCTGTTTCTCCACGTCAGTGTGTATTATGTTTTAATTATTGCTAATTAAATATTGGGTTTAAAAAAATAACTTGCATTTCCTTGTCATGATTAGTTAATTTTAGGATTAGCACTGGATTTTTTTTTGCATGTTTTCTTGTAAAATCCATCTATCTGTGTGTGTGTATACATATATATTTTTTTTGCTTTCTTTTTCCTTTTTCCCCTTTTATTTAGTACTTTATTTTTACCCAGTTACATGTAAAAAGTAATTTTTAACATTTATTTTTAAAACTTTGAGTTCCAAATTCTCTCTCTTCTTTGTCCTCCCTCCCTCCCGTCTTATTTTTTTATTGCAGAATTCAGAGTTTACATTCATTGATTCTTTTTCACATTTTCCCTGTCATATAGGTAGGGGACATGGATTATTCTCATTTTGTACAAGTACATAAAATGAATTTGTCATTATGAGCAAATAACAATTGGCCTAGAACCTGTTCTTTCTAATCTAGTGTTCTGGTTACTGTATTATTTTAAGTGTGATCTTGGGACCACTGTTGATCTTTGAGCGTCTTATGAGTAATCTCTGTGAGTGTCATGTTTTATTAATGTTTATACCAACATGACGGTGTTTATCTTTTTTTGTTTTGTACATAAATGACTATTACATTTGATTTGTCATCAGAGGTAGTATAATTTTTCTGACAAATAACACTTTATGATTGCAGAACACTTTACAACAACCTTGTAAAGTATAGCTAGTACAAATATCATTCTCATTTTACAGATGAAGAAACTGAGACAAATTAAGTGATTACCCACATTCATATAACTAATAAATATCAGAACCAAAATTCTAACCCAGATCTCCTGACTCTTAGGTTGATCTTTTCATTCCCAATATGCTGCCAACCTGAAAATCAGATAGGTGAGGTGAATCATGGTCATCAGAGTCTTTATCCTAACAAGCACAAACTTTGTCTCATATGTGTATTTATCTGCTTTTGGAAGCTCTCTGGCATTTTTTTCATTCTTAAAATTATAACAGTTCTTATAGTGTATGTAATAAAGTACTTTTCAAACTTTAAAATGCTATGTAATTTTTCTTTATTGGTCTGGAACTTTTTTACAGATACTTGCACTGTGTCCCAGCCATTAGAACAAGACGAATTGGGTAATGTTTAATTAGTATTACCTTTAAATTTCATTTCCATTTACTTTGTAGTCACTTTGGAGACCTGGTAGATCTTGAAAATTAAAAATATATATACATAAAGCATACTTTATTTAGGGATATAAATGTATTTAACCAGAATATTTTAATGGGGGAAAGCCCTTTCAAAATCACCATTGGACAATGTACTGCTTGAAATTTTGATGTTAAATAATAAAACCTTTTCCTTGTTTTTTTTTTTTTTAAACAAAAAAACCTCAAAATTAGATGAAACTTCTATCATGAAAATATCAAAAATATATGTGTGGAGAGAGGTGAATGGCATTGTTTCTGAAAAGATTATGTAGTAAAATATAAGCTCCTCCCCAATACCTAGCACAACACCTTGAATGTAGTAGGTACTTAATCTTCTCAGTTCTAGTTCCTAGCATGTAGTAGGTACTCACTTAAGTATGCACTTGATTTGTAAAGGAAAAAGAGGGAGTAAATAGGTCATTATAGAATTTGTGATTAGCATAAGGAGGATGGCTGTATATCAGCTGTTTGTGCAGTAAATATTTATTGAGTGTCTATTATGAGCAAGTTACTGAAACAGTCCCTGCCCTCCAGGAGTTTGGATTCTGGCAGGAAATAACAGACATAATGAAACAAATATAGCATGTGTATGTGCAAAGTCATTTTGGAGTAAGAGAAGCACTAACAACTGGGAAGATCAGGAAACACCTTGTATAATAGGAGATGGGGTATTAACATCATCACTCTTAAAAAGAGGCTTCTTGATCCTGGGGACGGCCTCTGAGAGGCAGGAAATGGAATGTTTTGTTTGGGAATAGAAGATATGGGCAGTTTAACAAGGATATAATGAGTGTAAAGGAAAGTTTTGTGAAATTAGCCAAGAAAGATAGGTTGGAGCTAGGTTGTGAGCAGATTTAAATGTCAAATAGAAGAATTTGTATTTTATCTTAGAGTTAATAGGGAGCCTCTTTGTTTTCTTTTGTTCTTTTAACTTTTCTCGATTAACAAGCATTTATTTACTCTCTCTTCCATCTCACCTCTGAGACTCAGTTCATAACCCACCTTCTCCAAGAGTCCTTTCCTAGCATATCTTGTACTTTCCTTTTCCCCACTGCTAGTGCCTTCCCTTTGATATTAATTCTCATTTAATATGTATATGCTTTTTTTTTTTAACAATATATCTTGTTCATACTTGATTGTTTGCATACTTCCTCCCCCATTAGATTGTGAGCTGGAACATGTTTTTGACTTTCTTTATAGCTCCACCTTTTTTTGTAAAGCCTCTGCCCTGGCACTTAATAAGTCCTTTTTGACAGGACTGAAGCTTGGCTTTATACTATTTGTGTAAATGTATAATACATATATACAGGTATATTCCTAGATATTTCATATTTTCAGGTGATGCCACCATCATTCAAAGTGGTTTGTAAGTTTTCGTTTATCAATGTATATAAATTAATATAATACAGTAGAAATTCTAAATAGTTGTCTCCTGAAGGCTTTTCTTATACAGATGTCCACCTTAAAATTAGGATCTACTTTAACCTCCAGTAGATAGATTTGTACAATGAGTTTGTCAGATTAGCTGATTGTCACCTTGGAAGCCAGGAGGGCCTAGACATGAGGGGATGAAGTAGGGGAACAGGATTAATCTAAGGAAGAAGAAAGCATGGCTTAGATGTTTACTTGAATCCAAATCTAACAGTTGATTGTTGATACAGCATAACACATTTTTGAGTTAATGAAATGTCAACTCATAGGTTCATACACTCACATAATGCCAGAAGTTGGAGAAAGGAAGGAAGAAAGTAAAGTCCCAAGAACATTATATGTGGTGACTACAACAGTGTGAAAAATAGTCAATGTAGAGAGGCAACAAAACTCTGGTCAAATATAATTGTTAGTGGTAGTGTACTATATACAGTTATCCCTTTCTTACTATAATTTTCCTCTTCCTCTGGGTTGGCATAAGAAATTACACAGGAGTTATGTGGAAGCTGCAGATGACATTCCAAGGTCAGTAGGCAACACAGAAAAAGTTAAGTACTTCAGAAATGCATAAAATATATGTGTAGTACTAAATAATATAGTTTATGACAAAATACTTAACCTGAATTTTACAGTTAGGTACTGTAAACACCCCATAAAAGAAAAAACAAAAATTCACACATCTTCTCTGGTAAAAAAAGGGAGGGCTAAAAAATTTTATGTGAAGTTGGAGGTGAGGCAATGGTGAGTATTGTCTGAGAAATATTTCCAAACAGAATGTCAATAAATAAAGTCATTTAGAATAAAGGAAAAAATGGTGCAGTAGTTAAGATACGAATTGATGAGGATGATGCATAGGTTCATGGCTCTCATAATGGAAAGGAAAGGAAAATAGCTTCTGCTATTAAGAAGGAAAGCAGGGTCACAGAGCTCCTGATAGTAATTTAATGATTATATGCAAGATGAATGAACTTGTGCTTTCATAGGGAAAAAGACTCTGATAACCATTACCCCCAAACTACCACCGTTTTTTGGGCACACAAACACTTCCATAGAATTAATTGGGGAAAATGGTGTTATTTCTAACCATCTCTTATAACAGTATAGTGGATTCAAGAATTATTTTAACTTGGTAACAGTATAAGAAGGGAAAAGTTGAAGATGACTCTTAGGTTATATATTTTTTAACTTTTAAAATCTTAAAAATTTTTCTTCTAATTTTTGCTTTGCTTGTCCAAGCAATATATTTTGCTGTTATGGCTCTTGTATGTTTGCTTGTTGAAAAATATACACATAAACCATTTTTTAAAAAGCCAGCCTCTCTAATTATTTGTAAATGTATGATTTAAACAAAATGTTTTAATTATAGGGTATGCGGTTACCTCCTAAACTGAAACAGAATGAAGTAGCTAACATCCAGCCTTCTTCCAAAAGAGCCAGGTAAGGACAGTTTTAAATTATTGTTGCTGCTTTTCATTGTTGAATAATCTTAGGTATATTTTAGAATGACAGCACCTCTTGAAAATCTGAGTATTTGTACCAAAATTTCATTAGTTTACACTTAGAGAAATTTTCATTCAGTGTTTTAGAATACATTTTCACTCATTTTACATCTTTCCTATGCATTATCAGCTCTATCTCATTTTATAGTTAAAGAACTAAAGTTGACATAATGGTCTAGGGCACCATTTTCTTTTCTTTTCTTTTCTTTTTTTTTAAAGCAATTGGGGTTAAGTAACTTGCTCAAGGTTACACAGCCAGTTATTTCTGGGTGTGGTGCTAAGTATCTGAGGCCGGATTTGATCCAGGTCATCCCGACACTGGAGCCGGTGCTCTTACTCGCTGAGCCACCTGGCCGCCCCTAAGCAATTGGGGTTAAGTAACTTGCTCAAGGTTACATGGCCAGGTGTTTCTGGGTGGGTGCTAAGTGTCTGAGCCCTGCATTCGATCTCCAAGTCTTCTCAACACTGGAGCCAGTGCTCTTACTCACTGTGCTACCTGGCCGCCCCTAGGGCACCATTTTCCAACCAGTTATTTGTTCTGAGACAATGTCCTGTTGTTCTGAGTTTACTGGTTCTCCTCTTCCAATTTTTGACCAGGAAACTTGAAGTGGTGGAGAGAGGAAGAGGAGGAGAAGGGGTGTGTGTGTCTGTGTGTGTGTTTAGTGGAGAGAAGGGGGGCTGCTTGGTAAGTTCTCAGGTTTGTCATAGATTGAATATGTTTAGAAAACCTTGGCCTATAGTGACATAGTACTGATAATTTAAGAGAAGACAGAACTACAAATAATATATTTAAAAAGTTCTGGTGACTCTCTTCTAAACCTTTTAGAAGTTTAAGGAATGGTTTGAAGTATGGTTATGTGGCATAAAATGGATTTAATATATTTTATCAGTGTAATTTGTATCACTTTTTAACTTTTGTTTCTATTTTTACTTCTTTGAGGTTTCATTTACCTTTTCCCTTTTATATATTCAGTGACAAATTAAGAACAGACAGAATCAAAATATAGCATAATTCAAAATATAGCATTTACCAAGTGTAATTCAATAATCTCAAAGTACTACCCCACCCCTGGACATTACATTCATTTAATCAGTCACTTGAAGTCCCTCTTCTCAAATACTACTCCACCCCTAGGCTGTACATTCATTTAGTCCATCACAAAGCCCCTCTTCTCAAATGGAGATTAGTTTCCAATCATAAGTAAAGTACATTCATTTGTTCAATCACAGAACACAAAAAGGTCAAAAGTTCTCCACCCTTGGGTCACAGTTGAATCTACCCCAGAGTTACAACAAGCTTAAGCACAGCATTTAATACCCAAAGAGAGGTCTTTTCTTCATCTTGACACAAGGCAAGTTCTCAGCAATCTTTGTTCCTGGGGAGACAAAGCCTAGCAAGGCCACAAGATACATTGCCAGTGTCTTCATTAATTCATTCTCTGTCTGCAGAACAGTCCTAGGACCCCTGAAAACATTAACAAAACCCTCTTCCAGGATTTCTGTAAACATACAAGAAAAT
Organism: Petaurus breviceps papuanus; assembly: GCF_028583685.1. Taxonomy (NCBI): domain Eukaryota; kingdom Metazoa; phylum Chordata; class Mammalia; order Diprotodontia; family Petauridae; genus Petaurus; species Petaurus breviceps. Next base: position 6,971,329 of record NW_027185612.1, on the reverse strand, counting down.
CCTTCTTCAGGGCTTCGGAACCAACAGCAAGGTTCCAGAACCTCTGCAACAACAGCACTGGCCTTCACCAGTGGACAGAATTCACTCTCTGTCTGCAGAACAGTCTCAGTAGCTCTGAACCAACAGCCAGGTTCCAGGCCTCTGCAACAACAGCACTGTCTTTCACCAGTGGACAAATCTGGCAAAACAACATCAAAATAGACAAAGTACCAGCATAACAACCATGTCTCCTCAGTCCTTGGCAGCTCTGGGTGGTAGCTCTCAAAAGTCCTGGGCAATTCAAAGTGGCCCTCAGCAATCCTCTCAGTCTCTCTCTGCCTCCAAGATACTGCTTCCAAAAAGTTCTTCTGCCTCTCTCTTTTCTTGTGTCTCTCTAAATTTACGTCACCAGCTCCTCCCAGTTCAGCCCTCTCTTTTCAGCCCTTTCTTTTCATGTCAACAAGTCCATCCCACAAGTGGGATTCACAAGCTCTGGGTTTTAACACAATCCAATTTGAAAACCAAGCCAATACAGGGGGATCTTTATATTCCATTACTATTACAGTTGTATTTTTTTTTTATGTAAAATTTTAATTGTGTTAACAATTCTCTTTAGGAGAATGCTTGGAGTATCATAACTAAAACTTTTTTTAGCATTGAATTTTTAAAAGTTCACAAGTTATCTTATTGCACCCTAGATTAAGAAAAGTTTTAGGGATAATCTAAAATTTATTAATAAGAAATTTTGATTCAGGGTAAGTAGTTTTAATGTTTCCTGAAAGATTATCGAAAACTAAACTCAAGTATGAGCTATTGGGAGGTATAAGAGCAATTCGTTTCTTTTTGGGTTGAAGCTGCAGTCTGTCTTTTTTCCTTCACTTCTTACTGCTATTGATCTAAAGCAGTACAGTTTAAATGTGAAGATATGTACAAAAGAAACAAGATCACTATTTGTATAGCTTTGTAAAATGAATACAAACTCAATAGATTCTAAGTTTTTTATTTAACTAAAATTTGGCACCTCCTCACTTTTTAAAAAAAAATTAAGGCTTTTTTGTTTTCTTAGAGGCAGTAGTAATAGAGAGTTTGTTATAACTTAGAAATTAATTCCACCTCATGGTTCATACCAAATTGTATTTTTTGGTGGTGTTTTTTTTTTTTTTTTGGCAACTGAAAATCAAGCTAGGAAATAAATTCTAAGATAATAGAGAAAGAGTAAAGATTTCAATGGCTTTTGTATGCATGATATACATTCATGTTATGTAGATATTTTTAATGTGAGTAGCATATGTTCCTAGTGTATTAAATAATATAATTTATTAGCTAAGTGTAAGTTTTTTTAAAGCATAAATTTTAAAATGAAAACTTTTCAGTTATGTGCATCTTGTTATTTGAGCTTCTTAAAAAGAGACACAATTATAATTTTTAACTAATGACATTTAAAAATACAACTCAGTCTGTAGAATTTGATATGTAGGAAAGAATAATTCTTCACTGTCCAAATCATTTATTTCCAGATATTTAGTTTTATTAAATCCTAGGGTCTTTTCAGTTATAGCTGTTAAGAACTATTACTAATTCCTTTCCCTCCTACTTCTCCTGTCCCTCAATATATAGGATATTTCAGACATCTTAGTGGGACTACTCTACCTTTGGGATAGCGTGTGTGGGAGTGTGTGTGTGAGGGGAGTACGTGGTTTTAGCACTGAGGCAGACTTTACAGAGTATTGATGAAAGAGAGGTACGTGTCATGAATTCAGACAAACTGTAATATGTGTTAAATCCACAGAAATCAAAACTTTAATAATAGTTGTTGTAGGACTTGGAAAAAATCTCCAGTAGTTTGTGCTTTTCAGTGTAATGAAACTCTCAAGAATTCAGAAGTAAAAAATTGAGGTATACTTTTGTCAGAAGTACAGCATGATTGTTTTTTAAATGCTGTAAATTAGGAAGACATTAAGGTATACATACTTTTATTTGTAATGTTGGGGATTATTTAATGCATGTTTCATAGGATAACTTTTGTAAAGATATTTGTAGTTTTAAGTGAAATAAACCCTTTTTTTGTATTGTATTTTGTAGAATTGAAGACATACCACCTCCCACTAAAAAGTTAACTCCAGAATTGACACCTTTGGTGCTTTTCACTGGATTTGAGCCTGTCCAAGTTCAGCAGTATATTAAGGTGAAAATTTGCTTTGATTTTTATCAGTAATAATAGAAACATAGAAATTCTCAGTGTTCTTGCTGTTGTTCGATTTGGGTTAACTATATAATATTTTACTGAATAGATTTTATCAAAAGGGAATATAGTATTGAAATAACCTACTTACTGTATTATTATTTAAGCCTGAAATATTTGCTTTCTTGTTACTAAAAAAATTTGGGCCAGATGAATAATCTAGTTCCTGAGAAAAATTAGAGGAATGTTGCTATTTTCAGACCACTGGAATTCCATTTAATAAATTATTATTCTTTTCTCTTCCATATCTTAGTAACCTAATAGAGTGACTTTCTTTTCATCTTGTATAGATATACTCAGATATTAGCCTTCTCAATAAGATCTAGCCAGTTTTAAAGCTACAATTTTAATAAAATATTTAGAAATATACTTTCTGAAATTTTTTGAGTGAATCAGTGTTTTTCTCCCCTAGTAAAATAGTATTAAACCAATGTAACATATGCTACATTCTCCTGTTTTCTTTCCTAATGCTGAATTTTAAAGACATTTTAGTATACTTTGAAGCACAGCTTAATTTTGTGCCATCTTAAGAAAATAACTATAGTCTTCATGAGTCAAATTTTTTTTAATTTCATGTTCATGTTTTTTCAGTCAATTTTCATGTCATCATTCCTGAAGAGAAGATAGCTTTTTATTAGTATTCATTAATAGCATCAAAGATATCCTCTTTATTTATTTACTTATTTTTTCCTTACGTGTAAGAGGAGTTCCAGGTCAGACAACCTAGAAATCTTTCTTACCATGAAATGGACAGTGCCATTCAAATCATTAATGTTAATCACAGATAAAATCATCAAAATGTATTATTGAAAAATATGATTGTGTATATAACCTAATGTAAAAAAGAAATTTTACATCGATATACTTAGAAACCCACTTCACTTAAAATTAAGTGACTCTAGAAGCATATATTGTTAATTTTTTCATTATTTTACCTTTCCCCCCAGTGGTATTTTTATTCTGCCTGCCGTATTGTTTTTTCCACGGCTGTGAATTATTTCATACATTTGTTGTAGTCTTTGTAATGCTTTGACTCCAGTTGAATGGAATACTTCTCTAAAATGCAAGGGTTAAAAAAAAAAGAATTTACCTAATTTTATTAGGTATGTTAACAATACTATATCATAGTCTTTTAAAAAATAAATCTGTCTTGAGATTAGACTTCATCTGTTTTACACCCCATTGATAACGTCTTTATAGATTTTAACTATTTAATTTCTGATCTTACTATGTTTGTACAACTTTTAGAAACTCTATATTCTTGGGGGTGAGGTAGCTGAGTCTGCACAGAAATGCACACATCTTATTGCCAGCAAAGTGACCCGCACTGTAAAGTTCCTGACAGCAATTTCTGTAGTAAAGCATATAGTAACTCCAGAATGGTTAGAAGAATGTTTCAAATGCCAGAAATTTGTTGGTAAGTAAAAGCACCAGTAACATTTTTTAAAATGCCAAATGCAAAAGTTTAAACCATTGGGAATTGATTTGTTCCAAAGTGTTCTAGATGTAATTATTGTATAATCACAAGCATTAAGCTTCTACAGTTGTGAATAATATGTATGGATTAGTTAAAAATCTTAGGATATTTCAAGCTTTGGCAACTCTGGCGCCTACTGCTATTTTAAGATAAATGCAATCTGGTTGATGTCCTTTTTCTGCCCTAAATAGAAGCATCACATTAGCAGTAAAAGTTTGGGAAATGTCTCAAACAGACAAGACAGACAGACACACACACATTTGTATATACACTTTGCAGATCTCTTTGTTTTACTAGAATTGAGCTTTACTTCATTTTCATCCCAACAAACATCTAATTTGTTCTTTAATCATTTAATAATCATCAGTTAACACATGAATTTTGTGTCTCAGGATTCCATTTCTTTACATTTTCAGATGGAAAAATAAAGGATTAGGAAATTTGAACAGTATTAGGAAAGAAAAATTATAATAGTATTGCTTTATTTTTTGTTAATAACATACTTGGTTACAGATTCTTCAGTGAGAGATCAAGGTAAACTGAGAGACTACTATTTCTTCACTTGTAGTCTAGTTATAAAAAATATAATTGCCAATAGAATGTAATCTTTGACCAAAGAATGACTTAGATTCTCCCTTAGGAAGGATAGGCTTAGGATACATGTAGTGTATTACCTTTCCTGGCACCTATACATTGTGGAGTATTGTGAGTGAAGCCATAGAATTTGTTAATCAGTCAATCAGTAAGCATTTAGTAATTGCCTACTATGTGCCACATACTGTACTAGGTACTGGGGATTAAAAACAAACCCCGCCAAAATGCTATAGTCTCAGCACTGAATGAGCTCACGTTTTTATTACAGGTGGCATATACAAGTGTATATAGAATAAATACACAGTAAATGCAAGGTAGTTTAGGAAGGGAAGGTACCAGCAGCTGGAGGGTGAGGGAAGAGAATCAAAAACTTAATGTAGAAGCTGAAGTTGAGTCATGAAGGAAGTAAGAAATTCTGAGGCTGATGTGGATCCAAACCTTTGGGGACAACCACTGCCAAAACAGATAGAATGTCATGCATGAATAATAGTAAGAAGACCAGTTTGTCTGGACTTGAGAGTATGAAAAAGGGAGCAGTCTGTAATGAGCCTAGAAAAGGCAGGCTGGGACCAGGTTGTGAAGGGCTTTAAAAATTAACTAGAGGACTTGTATTTACCTTAGAGACAATAGGGAGGCCCTAGAGTTTGTTGAATAGGAGTGTAGCATGATCAGATTTATATTTAAGGAAAATCATATTGGTAGCTACGTAGAGGATGGATCAGAATGGTTGAGCCTTGGCAGGGAGAGTTAATAAAGGGGCTGTCTCCCAAACAACAAGTGAAGATGTTGGAAGTAGAGCACACGGGACAGATGTGAAAGATGTGGGGGCAGAAATAGCAAGATTTGGAAATTGAATGGATATGTGGTAAGAGAGAGAGACTTGAAGAAAACCTTGACTGGGAAAGTTAGTGGTACTCTCAATAGAAATAGGGAAATTTAGAAGAAAAGTGAGTTTTGGGGGAAAGAGAATTAATTCTGTTTTGGACATACTGAATTGGAGATGTTTTGGGACATTGCTTGAAGTATCCAAAAGGCAGTTGAAAATGGGAAGGAATAGAACTCAGGAGATTGATGATTGGATTGGAAGTCATTTGTATAAAAATGAATGAATGCGTACTTGAACATATGAATAAAAAGCGTGTATTAGGCATTTGAAGTACCATGTACTAAGCACTAGGATAAGCACTTGCGATACTAGTAAACCATGGGAGGAGCTGACAGGATCATGAAGAGTAAGTATAGAGAGGGAACAGAAAAGAGCCCTGAAGTGTATGCCCCCAGGTAGGGGATATGATATGAATGTAGACCAGAAGTGAAATGCACATTTAATGATTATTACCACTATGTGTTGGCATGAAAAAAAGTACAAGGAAGACTATGTATATTGCAAGTAAAGGTGGAGAAAATCTGGGAGGTATGATAAAAAAGATCTACTATGAGGGAAACACATTTTCTAGTTTAAAGAGCAGAATAAGGTCTAGTGTTGCTGGTTTAGTTTTTATATACCCTACTTTCTGTTGCAGATTTTAGACTGTGCTCTGTTTTGACAGGGAAAGAGCTTTATAATAGCAACTGCAAATCCATTTAAAGGCATCTTTACAAAGAGATAGGAGACAGGCAGTACTTGCCATCAGCTGCCATTGCCACTTTGACCACCATCTCACCTCAGACCCTGATGGAGGTAGTCTAGGATCCTGAGTCCAGAAACTGTGGGAATAGCAATATCTCCAAAACCAGAAGACCTCTTTCCAACCCAGTCCCCAAAACCACTATCAAGAATAGAGTGAAATTGGGGTGGCTAGGTGGCACAGTGAATAGAGCACTGGCCCTGGAGTCAGGAGGATCTGAGTTCAAATATGACCTTAGACACAACACACACACACAAAAGTAGACATGTGACCTTGGGCAAGTCGCTTAACCCCAATTGCCCTCCAAAAAAAAAGCAAAAAAAAAAAGACTAGGGTGAAATTGTGGGAAAGTGACCTACTTGCCTCATCATCAACAACAACTCTCACCAACCAGTTATCAACAGGGAGGTAAAGCCTTGGAGTGGCAGCACACCACTGGTTTAACTTCCACACTAGTCCGTGTAGCCATTATTAGAGTAGGGGAAAGGGTGGCCAGCCATCCCCACCATCTTCTGCCCACAGGGCAGTCAGGACAACCTAGTTAAAGTACCAAGGCACCTTGGAGAGAGAGAGACAAAAGGCAGCACTTGCCAAGCAAGTCAAACCCCACCACTACCTTGACTATCTCCCTTCAGACCCTGAAGTTAGCCTAGGACTCAGAACTCCAAGAGTCTTGGGGATGACAGTGCTCCAACTCAGGACTTCCAGCCATCACAACCTCTTTGGAGACTCAAGTCTAGTAGATGCCTGTGCAGGTATGACAGCCACAGCTGTTGCAGGCACAGAAAAGAAAGTCCTTGTCACCACTCTTTGGCAGTGTTAGATGATTCAACATCTGAAACGGATATGGTTTTATTAGTGTAATTAACATGATTAAAGAAGAGGCATTAATATCTTTTTTGCCACTGTGCTCCCAAGGGCAATGGAACTTTTCCTTCTAACTTGGAGCTATGGTATTCGTATGTTATCTTCCCCATTAGACTGTGAACTCCTTGAGAGAAGAGACTATTTTACTTTTTTCTATGTATCTCAGCACTTGTCACGGTACCTTTTGTACATAGTAGGCACTTAATAAATTCTTTTTTCATTTTTTTACTTAAATAGTTGAGCCCTGCTATATAAAAAAGTCAGTTTCTCCTTACAGAAGGTATCTAGGAAAAATACTAGCTATTATTAGTAGTAAAGATAATACTACTGTAGCAACTGGTAACCTTTCTGAAGTACTTTACAAAGAAGAGAATTCCAGTGGTGATAAACTTTGTTTCCTGTTTTGCTTGCTTGGCACTAAGGGCCGTGGTGTATTACTAGAAATCATATCTTCTGCCATCTTTGTCATATGAGCTAAGGATTGGGACAGTGTGAACTAGTGGAAAGAATAATGAGAACACAGGTTCAGGCCTCCTTTTTGTTGTTGACTACTAGAATGCCTCTGTGTGTGTGTGTGTGTGTGTGTGTGTGTGTGTGTGTGTGTGTGTGTATATGTCATTCAGCCTCTTGGGGCCTCCTTTTCCTTGTGAAATGAAGACTTTGGATTCTTGGTGGCTTCCAAATTTTTTTTTTCACTTAAATTCTTGGAGCATTTATGATCCTGGTGTGTATTCCAGGTATTTGGCTAATAGTGGTGACCCATCTTTACTATCCTATCCATTCTTTAATATGAAGCCCAAAACCCTCAGACAGTTTAAGGGTGTACTATATAGCCATGGGTCAAAATAAAGTCAACTGTAGAGAGCAAGATGAGAGAGAACCTGGTTGAGAATGAGTTGAGGTAGAGAGACAGTTCTTTTATCTGTCTTTATATACAAACACAAAGATAGCCCTTCTCCGTAATCCAGCCAGTTATAGGTTCTATCATTTCCATCAGTGCTGCATCTTTCAGATACATTTTGTTCTGTCCTTTTATATTGCCAGTACTTGAGGGTTGTTCTCAGTACTACCCACTTTTACAATAGCCATCTAACCAGTGTTTCTACTTCTATGCTTTCTATAGTACAATCCATCCTTTATATAAAATTGCCATATGATCTTTCTTTTTTCAAATTGTTTCTTCCTGGCTGCTTGTAATATTCTCTCCTTAATCTGGGAATTCCGGAACCTGGCTATAATATTCCTAGGAGTTTTCTTTTTGAGATCTTTTTCAGGAGGTGATTGGTGGATTCTTTCAACCTCTGTTTTGCCCTCTGGTACTAAAACATCAGGGCAGTTTTCTTTGAGAACTTCCTGAAGGATGATTTCTAGGTTCTTACTTTGGTCATGGCTTTCAGGTAGTCCAATAATTTTTAAATTATCTCTCCTGGATCTATTTTCCAGGTCAGTGGTTTTTCCCATGAGCTATTTCACATTGCCTTCTATTCTTTCATTTCTTTGGATATGTTTAACAGCATCTTGATTTCTCATAAAGTCATTAGCTTCCATTTGCTCCAATCTAATTCTGAAGCAATGATTATCCTTACTGAGCTTTTGAGATTCTTTTTCCATCTGGCAAATTCGGCTTTTTAAGGCATTCTCCTCATTGCCTTTTTGAGCCTCCTTTGCCATTTGAGTCAGTCTGTTTTTTAAGGTGTTATTTTCCTCAGTCAGACTGTTGACTCTCATTTCATAATTTTCTTGCATCATTCTCATTTCTCTTCCCAATTTTTCCTCCACTTCTCTTATCTGCTTCTTAAGGTCCTCTATGGCCTGTAACCAGCTTGTATTTTCCTTTGAAGCTTTTGGTGCAGGAGTTCTGACTTCACTGTTTTCCTCCTGTTCCATGCTTTGCTCCTTGTTGTCCCCAAAATAGGAGTGTAATGTTGGGATCTTCTGTCTGCTTTGTTTCTTTTGCCTGGTCATGTCGCCCCTTAGTCACTGTGCCCCTGGGCTTTTTGCCACAGTAGGACTCTGCCACCAGATAGGGGAGCTTTTGTCCCAAATGGTTTTCTCAGCTGCCGGAGGTATTTAGATGGGTGCCCGCTTTGAGGTCTCCACACACCCTGGCAAGCTGGACACACACCCCAGGACCTCCACCCTAGACTGCAATCCAGATCCAAGAAGGTTAAAGCAAGAGTGATTACCCCTCAGACTGGTGTTTGGTCCCCCTACACTCTGCAGGCCAGGAGCTGAAGCTGCCACGTGGCGCTGGCTGGCTGTGCCTGCGTCTCAGTGGCTTCTCGCCCTGGGGGGGCAAAAGCCACGCACTCCCACTTACTGGTCCCAAAGTCCAGACTGCACTGACCTCTCACTTTGTCCTTTGCATCTGTGTGTTGATAAATCTGGAAAGGGCCACAGCTGCTGCTGATCTGGAGTCCCTCTGGCCAGCGGCTGGTCAGGCCCGCCCTCGGGCTAAAGTCTCTACGTGGGGCTGGGCTCGGCTCCCAGAGCACTGGCCAATTCCTGCTGGCTTGCCAGGCTGTCCTCAGCGGGAAGTTAGCTTCTCTGTGTCATTTTGTGGGTTCTGCAGCTCCAGAGTTTGTTTAGAGTCCCCTTTATGCATGGATTGGGGAAGGTGGAAGCCGGAGCCGCAGGAAGGCTGTGCTTCTACTCCGCCATCTTGGCTCTGCCCCCCCATATAATCTTTCTTATACATAAGTCTTTTCATGTTGCTCTTCCATTTAAAAATCTTAAGTAATCTCCTGAGTAAATAATAGACTCCTACTTGTCTTTCAGAATCCTCTTCAACTGGCTAGAAAAAAAAATGCTTCCAACCTTATTTAGAATTATTTTCTTTCATATCCTCTATATTTCAGCCAAACTGTATAGTAATAAAAAAGATCCCAAACTATACTCCCTCCCCCATGCTATTTACTCTTAATCTACTTCTGTCTGCATGAATTCCAGAATTCCTTTATCTGATTGTGATCTTTTATCAGTCCATTTTTCCATATTCCTTAAGATACCTAACACTTTCTGGCATCCTTGACTTTACTTCCATTCTTTCCACCCCACCGTTCTGTTGGCCGTTTCCCTTATACTGGATATTTTTCTTGCTTTCTCATGTCAACCCTTCAGCTCTCCACTATTCTCTATTCTCAAATTCCATCCTGCTTTGTTTTGTCAGTGATTTCTTGCCAAATCCTAATATCTTCAGCATCTACCTCTGCTTTTATTGATGTGCTCCTGAATAGAGTTCAAGAAAATTATGAAATTGTGCTGATTAGGTCCATTATATATTTATATTATCTGGGCCTTTACTGCCACAAGTCAATCTTTATTGCTGCATAGGCAGCTGGGTGATACAGTGGCCTAGAATCAGGAAGACCTGAGTTCAAATCCTCTCTCAGATATTAGCCAGGTGACCTTGGGCAAGTCTTCTAACCACTATCTGCCTCATTTTCCTCACCTGTAAAATGGGAATAGTAGTACCACCTAACTTGTGGGGTTTCCTGGCATTTAATATGTACTTAATAATAGGTACTTTCCTTCCTTCTTTTTACTCCTCCTTTCTCCCTACATTGTCCCACCCCCAAACAGCTATTTTGAACCCTTTTATGGCAACTTTTAGCTGAAGATCTTTACTTCACCTAAAAAAGTGATGCCATTCACCAAGAACTCCATCTTCTCCCCTCCTCATCTCACATCACTCAGGCATTTATCCCCCATTGTTTCATTTGAAGAGATAGTCCTCCTTGCCAAGGCCACCTTCTCCTTTACATGTATCCTTGATCCCATCCCCTGTCAGTTTCTTCAGCAGGTTACTCTTCTTCCCTCACCCTCACTATCATCCCTATTCTTTCTAATCTTCAGTTTCTTCCTATTTAATGGCTCCTTGCTTGATGCTTATAAATATGTCCTTATTTCCTCCCTCCTTAAAAAACTCTCACTTGACCTTAACATCTATTCTCACTGTTATCCTATGTCTTTTCTCCCCATTCTACTTAAACCCCTTGAGAAAGTCATCTCTCATTTGGCGCCTTCACTTTTCTTATAAACCTTCTTCAATCTGGTTTCTAACCTCATCTTACTCCCTACATCTTGCTCCCTAGCAGCAATCTCCTAGGCAGCTAGGTGGTGCATTGGATAGAGCACTTGGCCTGAAGGGAAAAGGATACGAATTCAGATTCAGTCTGAGCTATGAGCTGTATGATTTTGGGCAAGTCACTTAACCTCTACCTAATAATAGCACCTCCCTCCCAGGGAGTTTTGTGAGGATCCAGTGTGATAATATTTGTAAAGTGCATAGCATGCTAGCTATTATTATTGTTGTAATTATTGCTAATTGCCAAATCCAGTGGTCTTTGCTCAATCCTAACCCTCCTTGGCCTCTCTGCAGCATTTGACAATGTTAATCACTTCCTTCTGGATATGCCCAGCTCTCTAGGTGGTCATGACTCTGCTCTTCTGGTTTTCCTTTTCAGTCTCCTTTGTTGGTTCTTCATCTGGGTTATACTCACTAAACATGTCTGTCCTCTGGTGCTGTTTTACTTGGCTGTCCCATCAACTCCCAAGAGTTCAATGATCATTTCTTACAAATGATTCCCAAGTCTATGTATTCAACCTTGGTCTTTCTCCTGAGTTCCACTCCTGCATCATCCACTGCCTTTTGGATATTTCAGTGTTCATAGGCATCTCCAACTTAAAACGGGACTCATCTTTCTCTTAGACCCTCTCCTCACCCTAACTTCCCTAGTACTGTTGGATACCATCATCCTCTAAGTCACCCTCACCCCCAACCTCAGGATTCACTTGAACTCACTCCATATAACCAATTTGTTGCCCAACCTCATCATTTTTGGCTTCACATCATCTCATATATGTCCTTTTCTTTTCACTCATAGCTACCACCCTGGTTCAGGCCCTTATCATTTTTCAGTTGGACTACTGCAGTTGCCTTCTAATTTGTCTCCTTGCCTCATAGCTGCGTCTCTTCCCCCCAGTCTCTTCTTCATTCAGCTACCAAGGTGGTTCTCTATCAGTCCCAGGAAAAAGGTGAGGTCCTCTGAAATCTCTTTACAATTTGGCCTTTTCGTAACTTTACAGTATTCTTGTACTGTATTCCCCTTCAGAACACTGTTCTACTTGTTCTTCAAACTTGACACTCTTATCTCCTGCGTCCTTGCTTTTATACTCGTTGTCTTCTATCTTCTCCTCTGCCTCTTAGTTCTCTGGCTTCCTTCAAAAGCAGGTTAAAATCTGATCTACTCCAGGATGACTTACTGCCTGCTCCCCACAGCTGCTAAGGCCATTGTGTCTCACCTGTGTATATCTTTTTTTTTTTTAATCAATCAGGGTTAAGTAACTTGCTCAAGGTTACACGGCCAGTTATTTCTGGGTGTGGTGCTAAGTATCTGAGCCCGGATTCAATCCCAGGTCATCCCAACACTGGAGCCAGTGCTCTTACTCACTGTACCACCTGGCCGCCCCAAGAAGTAAGGAATTTTTTTTTTTTTAAGCAATCGGGGTTAAGTAACTTGCTCAAGGTTACATGGCCAGTTATTTCTGGGTGTGGTGCTGAGTATCTGAGCCCAGATTTGATCCAGGTCATCCCGACACTGGAGCTGGTGCTCTTACTCGCTGAGCCACCTGGCCGCCCCTAAGCAATTGGGGTTAAGTAACTTGCTCAAGGTTACACAGCCAGGTGTTTCTGGGTGGGTGCTAAGTGTCTGAGCCCGGGATTCGATCTCCAGGTCTTCTCAACACTGGAGCCGGTGCTCTTAGTCGCTGTGCTACCTAATTTTTTTTTTTAAAGCAGTTGGGGTTAAGTAACTTGCTCAAGGTTACGGCCAGTTATTTCTGGGTGTGGCACTAAGTATCTGAGCCTGGCTTCAATACCAGGTCATCCCAACTCTGGGGCTGGTGCTCTTACTGCACCACCTGGCTGCCCCTGTATGTATATCTTAAAACCTAGTTATGTACATGGTAATTATGTGAGCCCCTTGAGGGTAGGAATTTTGTTACCATTCTTTGCATCTCTAGCACTCAGCACAGTACCTGGCATACAGTAAGCACATAATAAATGCCCATTAATTTGTTTTATATTTTATACTTCCCTGCTCTTCCCTAAGCCTGGAATGCTTCCCTTTCTCTCATTCTTTGCTGGTTGAATTCCTACTGATAACTTTAAAACCTAATTCGGATAGCACATCTTCCATTAAAATATTCTTAAATTCTTCCATTTGATTATAATGTTCATCCTTGACCTCACATAACACCTTTTTTTGTTTTGTTTTGATAATTCACCAGTTGCTGATATTATATGTTATAGTGATTTGTGTTTTATATTATGAGTTATATTGACATAGTTATCTGTCCCCCACAAGACTGTGAGATCCTTGAGGGCAAGATTTTTTTTTTATCAAAACATTATATAGCCTTCCTAGCACCTAGCAGATACTTAAAAATATGTTTGCTGTTATATAATAAATATAAGTATGTGTATATAAACACAAAGGCATTTGTGTGTATATGTTTCAGGTCTTTAAAAATTCCTAGACCTCTTTGTTAATAATTAATTTTAACACCTTTCAGATAAAATTATTTTTAAAAAGTAATTATCTAGTACAGCCCTCCTATTCTGCTGAAACTCAAGAGAGTTGAAGTAGGTAGCAAAATGTATAGAGTTCTGGACTTGTAGTGAGGAAGATCAGAGTTTTAATTATTATCTCAGATGCTTACTAGCTTTGTGACCATGGACAAGCCACTTAACTTCTCAGCCTTAGTTTCTTCATCTACAAAACAGGGATTATAAATATAGCACCTAACTCAAAGGGTTGTCAGAATCAAATGAGATATCTTTATATATATATTTTATGTGTGTGTATATGTATGTATATATATATATACACACACACACATATTATGTGTCTGTAAATACACACACATATAGTTGTATAAATTATTGTTGTTATTATTAAAGTGTCTTATCTAGACTATAGTTTCAGAAATCATATTCTAAAAATAGGCTAATTAGGAGAGGATTTTATTCTATGAAATTTGTAGATGTTTTACTAGTACTAAGCCATGAAAGTAGTAATGGAGGAATTAGAAACCATAGGAAAAATCTTAACACGTAAAATTTGACGACCCAACTTTATAAATACCAGAGGTATAAACACCAGGGCCTGCAACACTCTTTAAGTGTAGACTGAACCTGATTGAAATGTAATTGGGAAATATTTAACAAAATGAGAATACAATAAAACATAGGTAACACACTTTAAAACTTAAGTCATGTAGCCCACAGGGATTCTTATGTACAGAATTAGTTGTCCCCATTTTTTTTAAGTGTGATACCACTGACTGAAACCCACAGGGCATTTTATTTGGAATAGTATAGTGGGCAGGGCACTGAATTTGGAATCTTGAGTTTTAATCCCAGCTATGCCACTTAGTTCCTATTAACCATGGGCAAGTAAACTAACTTTGGAGTGTATTCATCTATATAATGATGGAGTTGTCAAGTTGATGGTCAATAGAAGGCCTTAGCTTTAAATCTTATGATCATGGTGCCTTTTCCTAAATTTCAAGTGTTTTTGAAAGAAAAAAAATCTCGAATTGAATTTTGTATCTGAAGTAATATTATGTAGTCAAGTTATATTAGAGATATACACTACTTATGCATGCACATAAACATACATACACATTGTCCCTCTCCTCCCTTTCCCTCTTTGTCTTTTCACCTTCCTCTCTCTCAACACTGAGTTTGGAAACTTGTAGGAAAAAAATAACCCTTTTTTTTTTTCTAGCAACCTCTAGATTAGAGCAATAGTTGCTAATTTTTATAAATGTTTAAGATCAAGGGCTATCACCACATAAGTTAGTTATTTAGCAATATATATTTTCTGAAGTTAAATTTTCAAATAAATATTTGACACAACTGATGAAAATAGGATATTGGAATACTTGTTAATAATGTAATTTACCTGGCAGCTTATCTTCCCCTAGTTTGGTTATTCTGAGTATAGAATTTCTAAACTGGCCCCAAACTCTACCACTAACTAGTTATTATCTGTATATTTGTTTTTCTTTCTGTTCTAATTGTAGTCTGGGGCAGAAGGAGATAACAGGAGTGTTTAGGGAGATGTAAGTTGGTGTGTCCCTCTTGGGAAGAGCCCAGAGAAAATGAGTGCAGGTGCCTGAGACTGTGTGAGTGTGTCTGCCTCTGGCTCCTGTTAAAAGTCAGGGAG
This sequence comes from Petaurus breviceps papuanus, assembly GCF_028583685.1. Classification (NCBI taxonomy): domain Eukaryota; kingdom Metazoa; phylum Chordata; class Mammalia; order Diprotodontia; family Petauridae; genus Petaurus; species Petaurus breviceps. The sequence goes on along the minus strand of NW_027185612.1, from coordinate 6,956,308 downwards.
GGGGAGTATGGTTGGCGTGGGGAAGGGTCAGATAGATTTCACAGTTTACTGGTCCTTCAGTCACTTCTTGAGGAATGAGCGAGAACGGTGGGTAGGTTTCATGGAGCACCTTTAATCATATTTATTGTCTTATTTCTAGATGAACAGAACTTCATACTCCGAGATGCTGAAGCTGAGGTGCTCTTTTGTTTCAGTTTAGAGGAATCCTTAAAGAGAGCACATGTCACACCACTTTTCAAGGTAGGTAGTACTTTCAGGCAAAGGGATTGTTAAAAAATAGAGATGATTTCATGACCTGCTTCATTCACCAAGTGAAGCTTGATTGAAACTCCTGCTATTGAAAATGTGATAGAAGCAACAATCTGTGTGTTATAAAATTTGGTAATTAAAAGAATTTCTAGTAAGTCATGCCTTCAGTTCAGTGGTATAATTTCATTTTCAAGTTCAAATACTAGTGGATTTCAGTAAAATATAGTTGTTTGTAACACTTAGCATTCCTGTAGTTTGAAAGAATTGGTATTTTAAATGAATTGAAATAGCAGTTATGCCTTTTGATCAGTGCACACCTGAGGAAAATTCAGAACTCATTTTGGATTTAACTTGGTATAAGATTTGTACAGTGACTTTTTAATTTTTTAACACATTTCCATAAGATTTTACATCTAGAACTTTTATTCATTGCATAGCTACAGAAATTAATTTGGAAGACTAGTAGTGAGATAAGAAGACACCAATTGGAAGCATCTAAATAGTTCATAACCAAAAAACTTAAATACATTTCAGAGATTAAAAGGTTTATTCAGTGTTAATTTTCTGACCTTTTATTTGTCCTGAATATATAAGTGTTTGTGTATTTCAAGTAAGGTGAACTGTCTCGGGGGCAGAATATTATGCATCAGAAACACTTTGAGATAATAGATACAAATGTATTATATTTAGAACAGCTTGATTTTTCCAAACTATGGAACGTGGTGTTGTCCGTTTCCCCTCCACCCCCAACTCCAGGCCTATTAAAAATGATTATTATAAATAGAGTGTAATAAACTGTTGTATGCCATAGACTTCAGTGAAATGAGATCTAGGAAAGGGAGAACATCCTTTGGTACATGGTGATTGAAGGATCAAAAAAAAACCTAACTGGCCAAATTAATCTTTTTCTATTTCTGTCTGTGACCAAGTAGTATTTTATTGTCAAATAAAGATAAATACGTCCAAATTAAATGAATATGGTCAGATTTGTGTCTTATCAGCACATCTGGCACTGGGTCTTCATATTTGAAATAGGTAATTTGTTTTAGGATACTGTAATTGTTGTGAAGTATCTCTTTAAAGTATTTGTTGGGCACTTACTATGTACTACTGATAATAGTGGACAAGGCAGTTTATGTTTAAATCATTAAAAAAAATTTATTTTAGGAAATTCTATACCTAGTTAGTTCTTAAATTATAGCTAACCTTTATGTGGTGCTTTAAGGTTAGCAAAACACTTTATAAATATTATCTCATTTGATCCTCACAGTGACCCTAGGAGGTAAATGTTATTATGATTTGACATTTTGCAGAGGAGACAGTTGAGGCACAGGAAGAATAAGTTACTTGGTAGTAATCACACAGTATATATCTGATGCAGGATTTGAACTTATGTTCTTCTGACCCCCAAGTCTAACCCTATCTATTATGTCTCCTTTCTTTCTGTCAGATAGTTAACTTAGTAGTAGATGAATATCTTAGTGATTTGAAAGTGCTTGATTTATACTGAAACAGAAACTTACTAACCTAGCAGCTTGGACTGCCTATTGGTTTGGTTTTATTGAGTTTTCAACTTGATTCACAACTTTCTCCTTTTTTTTTTTAAAGGCAAAGTATTTTTATATTACACCTGGTATTTGTCCTAGTCTTTCTACCATGAAAGCCATTGTGGAATGTGCAGGAGGAAAAGTATTATCTAAGCAGCCATCTTTCCGTAAACTCATGGAGCATAAGCAAAATAAGGTGGATATAAGTAAAATGATCTCTTAGTTTAGTTGTTATAGTTTGTGATACCCATTGTTGAAGATTAGTTGGACTCATTGTTTTTTCTTCCTTAGAGTTTGTCAGAAATAATTTTAATATCCTGTGAGAATGATCTTCACTTATGTCGAGAATATTTTGCAAGAGGAATAGGTATGATCAGATTGTTATTACAACTTCAGTGTATTTGTTACTATGTAATTATTTTTACTTTATTAAATGATTATTTTTAATATCTTTCAGATGTTCATAATGCAGAATTTGTTCTTACTGGAGTACTTACGCAGACATTGGACTATGAATCATATCCTTTTTGAGATTATAAAATATTTGAAAAAATTACTTTCCAAGAATAAGAAACCAATGAATTTTGCCACTTTTCTTGGTTTTTAAAAACTCTGTCTTTTATTATAGTTTTATAACAGTGCTAGCAGTACCTCTTCATGTGTTTCTTCATGCTTTGAGTTTCAGTTGGTTTTGTAGAGTAAGAAAAACTGTCTTGGGGTGGCAAGTGGCGCAGTGAATAGAGCACTGGCCCTGGAGTAAGGAGGACCTGAGTTCAAATCCAGCCTTAGACACTTAACCCTTACTAACCATGTGACCTTGGCCACTTAACCCCAATTACCCTGCCCTGCCCCCCTCCAAAAAGCAAAAAAAAAGTGTCTTTAGTTCCCCAAAAGAGTTTTTCTTTTTAGATAAGACCTTTATGACTTTACATATTATAGTTAATAAGTTGCTTATGAGGAGAATTTTTTTTTCTTTTGTGGTCTAGACTCTAGACATATGCTATCATTTCCCACTGCCAATACAAAATGGTAACTCTTGAGAAATTTATGATCTTAGATTGTTTCGGGATGTACTGAGTGATTAGGTCACTTGTAAAGGGACAGATAATCAGTCTATATATCAGAGGCAAGACTTAAACCTAGTCTTCTTGACTTTAAGTCTGGGTCTTTATTCAGTCTGACATACTGCTTTTTTGAAGACAATTATGTAAAATGGGAAATATGTAGGGAATAGCATGCAGAATGGAACTTGGATTTTTTTTTTTTTATAATGGCTCACATTTAAATGTTTCACAGTACTTTACAGAATGTTTTCTTTATAGACATATTTTGAGATTGGTAGTGCAGATATTTTTATCTCAGTTTTACCAGGTGAAGAAACTGGGGTTACAATTGGTTGATTGATGTGACTGTGGTTACACAGCTATTAAACATTGAAAGCATATCTTTTGACCCCCAAGTCCAGTGTTACTTCATGAGCTTGGATAGACTTTGGAAGATAGTAGAGAATAGAAGGGCCTGGCATGCTATGGTCCATGGGGTCATGAGGAAATGGTCATGACAGAATGACTGAACAACAACAAAAACAGCCAGTGTTACTTCCATTAAATTATTCTGCCTCTTTTCTTTAAGGACCTTTCATTATAAAATACTTAAATCTTTCTCCAGTTTAAATATTGAAAATTAAATACACTTGGAGGTAAATTATTATCAATGCAGAAATCACCCATTGAGTCAGAATTTTCCTTTTGTCTTCTGGTTTCTTCCTTTATAGTGAAAATATCAAGGTTTATAGGATTCATTTTCTCTAATGTCTGTCTTGGTCACTGGAAAAGGATTCCCCATTTAGAGTAACATAAGCTAAATTAATGTTTATAGGTGATCTAAAAATGATTCTTAGCTTCCATTGCATTCTCTACCACTCTGCTACTGTCACTGAAGGAGTAGAAGGAGGCCAAATAGAACTGAGGCCATTTTGCATGTTTTATTGTTTCATATGTTTCTGTGACCAAAGAGTAACATAAAAAATGGCCTCCCTTCTGATGAGTTTATCTTTACTTACCTGAGTTCATCCTTGGGAATAGACATACTTTGTTTCTTGAATTGCACTGAAGGCCTTTCTGGCACAGTAGAACATATGTGAGCTTGAGCAGCACTGACAGAGCCTTTGAAAACCTAGAGTCACCTCCAGTGACAGTGAGCCATTGGAATAGGACTTTGAAAGGGTTGCACCCAAAAAGCTTTAGGTTGAAGCTCTAGGTGAAGGTACACTAAAAACCATAAAGTACTATACAGAGAGTAATAGTTCAAAAACATGAACCATTAGGTGCTATCAAAATGAGAGCTATTTATACTCTGTACAGTAGTTGACTTTTTAGAGAACCCTTTAACTAAAAGACTGTTATAAGGATTAGATGGTATGGTGTAAGAGAGTTAGACTTGCTATAATTATCTCCATTTTATAGATGATGAAACCTAGACTCAGAGTTTAAGTAATTTTCTCATGATCTTACGGCTGATGCCAAAACTCGTATCTTTTAGTTCTTACTCCACACTCTTTCTACAGTCTGATATTGTGGAGATATACTGTTTCATTGGTCTTAAAGATGCAGGCATCACCCTAGTGCTCCTGATCTAATAGAATCAAGGAGTGGAAGGTGTTTTAGACATCTGGTAATCAGGAGCTCCTTTTACCTAGAAGTGAACCAAAGGCCATATAGCTGAAGGAGCTTAGACACAGTCACAAAGTAATTAAAAAGTAGACTTTTCACAGTAATCAGCTTCCTCTAGGCCTCATTTCCTTTCTGCCTCTTTACTCACCTTCCCTCATTCCCTCCCTGTTTCTTTAACCTTCTCCATTAAAAAGGCATGATCAGTCCCAGAGGTTTATAACATTTGGCGACAGAAAAAAAATTTTTAGTTTCTCACCAGGGAATTTGCCTTCTTAACATCAAAGCCCAATCTAATTTTGAGAAATAACTGATTAGTTGTTTCCTTTTTTCTTGGGACTGGTTCATTGTATTCTTGTGTTAGACTACTGCAGACCAGAGACAGGACCAATGCTTTTGTCACCCTCTGTATTCTTTTTACTTGCTGTGTAGAGTGAACAGTTACAGACGTGTGCAACATTGTAATAGTAGTGGTGGTGGTAGTATTAGTACTATACAACATAATAGTGGGATTAATTATAAAAATAAGCAATAATAGCTAGAATTTATTTGATGCCTTCTGTGTGTCAGGCACTGTTGCTAAGCACTTGGCAAATGTTCTATCATTTAATCCTTACAATAACCCTGGGAGGTAGGTGCTATTATTATCCCATTTTACAGTTGAGTAAACTGAGGCAAACAGGGTAAGGGACTAGTCCATGGTCATATAGCTAGTAAGTGTCTGAGGCTGGATTTGAATCAGGGTCTTCCTGATTTTGGGCCCAACCCTCCATTTGCTTGCTACACCACCTAATTGCCATTATTCTCATTAATAAGCAACACATTTTATTTAGTTCTTATTGTATGCTTGGCACAGTAGAATAAAGGCCTACTCAGACATATCTTGATGGAGAAGTGTTGTTGAATTCTTGAAGGCTGTGCCAATGAGCTTAAGCTTTGATATAAAACCTTCAAGGGAGGAGCCAAGGATTTGACTCGGTGTTTGTGATCATAAGATCAAACAAGTGCATAGAGATTCATCGTTATTTTGGCTATAGAATGGTAAATTTTCTATCCATAACATCTTTCAAAAATCAGTTACATAGAGGGCTTGCAATCTGTGTTAATGGAGGTTGGTGATAGTTGGTTTCAACAAAATTGCAGATCTTTGAAGCATTGAAGTACTCACTAGCATCAGAGCTTATTTTGTGAATTAGGTTTTTTGTTCTTCCCCTCATTCAGATGTGAGGAACTTTTTTTCTGTTGAGACTAACCTAAATGCAAATTTTACAGATTTATACAAATCCAGCCTCAGACACTTGCTAACTATGTGACCCTGGACAGTTCCTTACCCTCTGTTTGCCTCCATTTCCTCAATTATAAAATGGTTATAATAGCACTTACTCTTGAGGGTTGTTATGAGCATCAAATGAGAGAATTATTTTTAAATGCTTAGCACAGAGCCTAGCATATAATGGGTGCTACATAAATGCTTATTCCCTTATTCCTTTCCCCCTCATCCTGGACTTGAACTTGGGTCTTCTTTACTCCTTAGTCTAGATACTCTGCTACAGAGCATTGCCTTTTCTGTGATAGTTACTCAAATGAAAGAAATAGGATTAGGAAGGAAAAGAGGAAACAATTAAAAAGAAATGAGATCATCATACAAAAAGACACAGAGTGAGAGAGATGCTACCATGACTTCCTGCAGTATGGTACAATTAAATGCAACAGACTTACAGGAAACCTGAATTCTGATCCAATCCCCTTGTTTTGTAGGGAAGAAAACTGAGGCCCCAAGGTAATTTTCAAATTTATGATTTTATCTTGGCCCCTTTAAAAAGTATTGGTAATGATTTTTAAGCCACAATGAATTTTAGCAAGTGTAGGTATAAATGAAACTATTGCCACTTGTTATTTGCTGAAATGAAATTAACGCAAGGACTAGAATTGGCCTAAAGGATGGAAACTTGTAATCTCTTCTAGATAGAATCTTATTCTATCTTTCAGGCACATAAATATAAGGCATACGCCTATGTGTTAGTTTGTCCTTTAGCCATAAGAAAAGCTTACCAAATTACCTTTGTTCGGTTTGGTATATTTTGCCAGTAATTTTTTTTAAATTGCATATTATTAATATTGCATTAATATCATCCTTGTGCAGGGGCCATGCTAGCCTTCTCTGTATCATTCTTATGTGTGTTGCCAAAGCTAGCACTAGTAAATTTCCTGATGTAGATAGAGTACAAAGGTTTTGTTATCCCCTCCTTAGGGGCCATTGTCTTTTTCAACTCTTTATCCATTTTAAGTAAGTCATTAAACTAACTCACCTTCTTTATCTTCTTTCTTTATCAGAAAAGCTGTGATTACAGTAGCACATGACAGTTATTAAAAACGTCTCTAAGTTCTTTGAGTAACTTGGGAGTAAAGGCAATAAAAAGAATTAGAATTGAGTATTTTTCAGAATTTTAAACTAAAAAGTTTTGTAATGTGTTTGGTGAAGAGAGAACTGGACTTAGATAAGGTGATAACTCAGGTGATTCCAGCTCCATCACATATTACCTGTGGGTAAGTGAGAAAGTCACTTAACTTTTCTGAGTATTGATTCCCTCATTTGCATGATGGAGATAATTTGTAGTATTCATCTCACAGCACTCTTGTGAGAAAAGTGCTTTGTCAACATTATTACACTATTTAGAAAGAGCTAATACATTAGTATACTCAGCTTTTTGTTAGTAATAACATTTGAATTATTTCTTTTTGGAGACTGTTCCCTAAAAATGCAGTTTATATCCGTTATTGTGGTAAGATCTTAATGTAAAGTACAGTGCCATCATCTTTCAAGTACTTTGTTTTCATAAAAGTGTAATCATTCCCTTTTTCTGCTTTTCTTCTAACACCATCCAAATGAAAACCTGTTGGGCTATTCCTTCCCTTGCAAAAAGAAAAAATGCTATTTAAAGTATATCAGGTAACCTGGAGGACTTAGCTTTAGTGTTTTATGTCTCATCCAATTTATCCTGTAGGAGTGGTGTAGAATAGCAAAGTTTAGAAAACATTCTCGAGGGTGGGGGGTAGGCATATGGTTGGTAGGGTATGTGTGAAATCAACCATTGTGATTTAGGTGGGTAGATCGAGGGCATATACTGCATATGTACATATATACATACATACAGATATGTCATAGCCATTGCACTAATATAAGTACCTAGAATACCAAACAAACCAGCTTAGCAGTCGAAGACAAAGCTCATCAAGTGTCATAGCCTTCCTTGACCCTGTATGCTTAACTTTAATAACCTATGAATGAATAAAACACCTAAAACTGTACTTTAAATTAGATATATAAATTTAAGTGTATATTTTACATTGTTTTTTAAGTTATTTTCCTCAACAAGCCTACATATAAATTTACTTGATGTTATCTGAAATGTGACCTTTCTTCAGAGCCCTTGGAGCACAAAATCTGGCTGTCGTAGCTACGGGATAAAATTAACCAGTGCTTCCTGCAGATGCTCTCGTTTTCCAGCTGCTTTCTTTAGGTGGCAAGCCATTTAAAGCAGGAAAACAAAATACCTGCATCTTATTAAGATGTGTAATTTTATTCTGAGGAAACATAAATTATTATGTTTTGTATTATATGAATTTAAGAGCCCACATTAGGTTTTTGATTCCTTTGCCAGTTTTTAAAATGTTTTATATAACTGGTATAGAACTTCAACCAAAAGTAAAATATGGGTGTAAATAAGGGCCTTGCTATCTCTTTAAATTATGGATGTTGAAAAATTAAAATGTTTTGTACTTTGATTATTTTTATTTCTTATACTGTTTTCTTTTATATTGATATCTTGCCCAAGTTTTAAATAAATGTAATTTTAAACTTTACCTAAAATGTGATTCTGGTTTGACTGTATGTTATCCTGATTTAAGGAATTTTGAACAGGGTCAGTCTTAAAGATTTTGAAAACATTTTCTTAAAAAAGTTAAAACATTTTTTCTGAAATATTTGATATTCTAAGTATATAAAAAAGGATGTACAGGGCAGTAATACTATGCCATTGTAAATCAGTATACTCTTAAGTAGATATAGGCTGAGTAAAATACATGTAACATACTAAGGTCTCATTTATTGAGGAAAATATTTTAGAACCCTAAATATAATCCTGTAGTATCAGGCAAAATAGTTTTAAATGCAGAGTAATAGGTCATACTTCTTGTGATCTGACCTTACAGTACAACTGAAATGTTCCCTAAAATTTGTGTCTGTTGCCAGGCATGTTGGTGCATGCTTGTAGGTTCCTTGCTGCTGGAGAGATTGAGGCTGGTGGATCCCTCAAGTTCTGAGCTATAGTGAGGCTAAAGCTGATTTGATATCCACACTGAGTCCAGCACCAGGATGGTGAGCCCCAGGTAACAGCAAAGGGCATCAGACTGCCCAAGAAGCCCAGGTTGGAAATGGAACAAGTCAGCAGTAGGATCAGATATGTCATAGCCATTGCACTAATATAAGTACCTAGAATACCAAACAAATCAGCAAACATATTTGTTCCAGGTATTGCACTAAGCTCCAACATACAAAGAAAAAGGGGGAATAGTCTTTGTCTTCAAGGAGCTTAAAAAATACATTCATAGTAGCTATAAAGTAAACTTAGAAGGAAAGGTACTAGTAGCTGAGGGGATGAGAAAGGCCCCCTGATACCTAATGTTGGAGATGGCTGATGCTTAAGTCTTGAAGGAAATCAAGGGCTGGGAGAGGCAGAGGTGATCGAAAACATTCCTGATGCACAGGATTTCCTGTTCAAAGGCATGGAGACTGGAGATCATCCAATTGGCTGGACCACGGGGTGAATGATGTGTAAGAAGAAGAGCCTACTCTATGCTGGGCTCTGTGCTAAGCACTGGAAATACAAAGAAAGGGAAAAGGTAGTCCCTGCTGTCAAAGAGTTGACAGTCTAATGGTAGAGATAATATGCAAACAGTTAAGAACATGCAAGCTATATATATAGGATAAATTGGAAATAATGCAGAGGGAAGGCACTAGAATTAAGGGGAAATCTGTAGAAATTAAGAAAGACTTCCTATAGAATATGGGATTTTAGATGGGATTTGGGGGGAGGTAAGAGGCAGAGAGGCAAAGAATTCTAGACATGGGGGGCAACTATTAAAAATGTCTAGAGTGGAGAGATGGAGTGTCTCATTCAAGGAACAACAAGGAGGCCAGTGTCACTAGATGTATGTGGTGGGATGTAAGGTATTGAGTAGTGGGAAGGGGATAATATGTGCTTTGGAAAGATCACCTTGGCAACTGAATGGAAGATAGAGGAGGAAGAGTCTTTTGGCACGGAGACCAGTAAGCTATTGCAAAAGTTCAGCCATGAGAATATAAAGGACTGTACCAGGATAGTGTGCACAGTCAGGACAGAAGGGTGTGAACTGGGAGAAGGCATTAATAACTAAGGGATCAGGAAATGCTTAATGTGCAGAAGATGGTGCTTGGGCTGGTTTTTGAAGAGAACGCTGATAGAAGTGAAGAAAAATGGGCGACAACCAACACCAAGATGTCAAGACTTGTGAGGAGGAATAACAAAGAGGGCCTGGACAAACTGTAGGGAAGGGAGTAGTGTTTAATGAAAGGCAGACTGGGGTTAGGTTATGAAGGGATTAAAAGCCAAAGGGAAGTTTTGTATTTGATTCTAAAGGCAATATGCAGTTACTGGATTTTATTGAGTTCAGAATGACCTGCATTTTAGGAAAATCACTTTAACAGCTATGTGGAAGATAGATTGAAATGAGAAGAGATCTGAGGAAGATTATCATTTGTGCTAGAATGTCTGACTAAACTAAGCCCAGTATTCCCAGAGCAAGGTGTGTGTCTGTGTGTGTGTGTATCAAATAACTAATGAGCCTAGACCTCAGCTCAGCCCACTGTATCTTACAGCATCACTGTAAAAGAGGGGAAAGCTTTTATTAGTTATCTAAGTACAGATCATTGTAATAAGAACTTTATTTGGGGATTTATATTTGGTCTTGCTTTTATATATATATGTATATATAATATGTATACTTACATATTATATGTATGCATTTAACGAAGGTTTCTATTTCACCTTGAAATTTGATTTCCCTTTTTTTTTGCAGTTATAGCATTCTACTATCCTACAGACACAATCAGTATTAATTTTTCAGAACTTAAAATGTGATTTGGTTGTTTTTTTTTTTTGAGAAAGGATAAGGTGGCACTTGATATCAGGATGGAGATTGAAATAGTTTGGGCATCCTTTAATAATTTAGGCAAAGCAATCTATGATGCAAATCCACAAGGCTTATGTGAGTTATTGTTTAAAATGGCTAGTAAGGTATTTTGTAAGCCAAAAAAAAAAGAGTAAAAGGTAAAAATGAGGTAGAAGCAGATTGTGAAGATGGAACCTGGAGAGCATGGTGTGTTCGAGGAAAAGTATGCCTCAGCCATCTGTGAATTAGGTGATCTCAGGGATAATCAATAGATTAGGCACATGAAAAGTCATTCCTAAATATTGTTTGATAGTGCCCAGGACTCAACAAAGCTAGGACTAGAATACAAGTTTCCTAGATCTAAATGACTTGACAATGACAAGTCCCTTAACTTCTCTGGGCATAAGTTGCATAGTTGAATCTCTAAGGGTCTAGATCTCGAGTCAGAGGAAGGTTTTAAATGTGACTTTGCCACAGCACAATGTCTGGCACAAAGTAAGCAGTTAAATTTTTGTTAGCCTGATGAACTATGTGATGATAGGCAAAGCACTTAAATCCTAGTTTGCTCATCTAAAATGTGGTAGTTAGATTCAGTGACCTGATCACTCTTAACTGCTCTAAATCTGGGATCCTTTATTACTCTGACTCACAAAGCTGTCTTCCTCCTTAGGAGGAGACTTGAATGTTTGTCTTGTATCCCCAGTGCCTGACACATAGTAAGCACTTAAAAAAATGCTTATTGATTCTTGACTGGTTGTAAAAATTGTATGATTTAATGAATTAAAGTGAGAGGGGAGAATTTAAATGCTAATGTGATGACATTGTCACACAGCTGATTTCAAAATATTAATTGTTCCATCATTTAACCTTTGAGTTATGTGACAATATAACTGCCATACTTTAAACATTTAAATCCTACAGCTACTATTCTCTTATTATAGTTATTTTCAAATAGATATTATAACTTTTGAATAACTGCTTAAAAATAATTTTATTGATATCTTTTTTTTAATATTACCAGAATTTCTGTCAATATTCATCCCATCCTGGGGTGGCTAGGTGGTGTAAGAGCGCTGGCCCCGGAGTCGGGAGGACCTGGGATCAGTTCTGCTCTCAGATACTTAACACCCACACCCACACAAAAAAAAACTGGCCCTGTAACCTTGGGCAAGTTACTTAACCCCCATTGCTTAAAAAAATATATATATGTATATTCTTTCCATCCCAAATAATAACAAAAATGTTCTTAAAGAGAAAGGAGACAAATCAGCAAAATCTATCAGTACATTGAAAAAGTCTGTAAATACATACAATATAGCACATCCATGGACCTCCCACCTCTGTAAAAGAGTAGGGTGGAGATGTCTTATTTCTTTTTTGGAGCCATGTTTGATTTTTGCACCATTTACTGTTGATTGTTTTTGTGATTGTGCTTTTTTGTTTATGTTGTTCTAGTTGAGTGTATTGTTTTCTGGGTTGTGCTTCATCAGATTATGTGCATTCTTTCCATGTTTCTCTGCATTTATCATTTTCATTGTTTCTTACAGGATATTAACGTTGCATTAAATGCATGTACCACAATTTATTTAGCTATTCCCCAATTAGTGAGCATCTACTTTGTTTCCAATTCTTTGTTATTGCAAAGAGTACTACTGTAACTATTTTGGTATATAGGGACTTTATTCTTATGCCTTATACCCTCTTTGGGCTACATGCTTAGCAATGGAATCTCTGGGTCAAAAATATTATAGTCATTTTATTTGTATGATTCCAAATTGCTTTTTAAAATGGTCGTATTGATTCATACCTCTTTTTTTGTGCCTACCTTCCTAAACCCTCTCTATCAATAATTATTCCTTTTTTTTTGCCATCTTTGCCTATTTGCTGGTGTTAGGTGAAACCTCAGGGTTGTTAAGTGATATGGAGCATTCTTTCATATGGCTGTGAGGGGAGCAGGTTTTTCTATATTCTTTGACCATTTAACTATTGAGGAATAACTTTTGGTCATATATGTGTTAGTTATCTATATAGCTTGAATACCACTCCCTCATGTACTTTCAACTAGAGCTATGTCTTTTGAATAGACTACAAGTTTGAACACTGATAGTTGTGTTCTTAAGATACTATTTTAAGTGCTTATAATACCTATGACATAGTTTTTCTCCCCTACTTCAACTACTGAATTACTTCTTATGTACAATAAATGGAATCATACTGCTGTTGAAAATGCTTTAATCAGTACTAGAGGAATACTACAAGTGAGGAGGAGTTTTATAAGGTGGAATATAATCTGGGTTCACATAAACTATTTAAAGTGCTGTCATACCACAGAGGAGATTGAAGAAAAGTGAATATAATTATGGAAAAAATGAACCCCTTGGGTAAATGGAACTATAATGCATCTGTTTCATCATCACTGGAGACAGGGTGTTTATTTAGCCAACATACTACTATGACTGATTTGATTAACCTTTCAATTAGAGTAAAAAAAGAGGCTGCCAAGAAGCAATCCTTAAAGATCTACAGGAGCTGTCGAGAACCAACTGGCTTGCACAGATGTTAGGCACTGATTAACTAGGAGAGGTTTGGATATGAAATTCCAAGATTGAAGATTTCTGGTAGGAGTGTGTTTTTGAAAAAAATTCAGTTCCTTATGAAAAAGGTGATGCCATTATTTTTCACTTAGCCCTGCTGTTCTCATCAAAGTATAGGATGAACAGCTGGTATATTTAAAGAATAAACAGCTGTGTGTAGCTTATGTGGTTGCAATAATTTATCTTAAAATATCTAATGTTTGCAGGATTAACTAATATTTTTTGCCAACAATTATACCGTTAACCTTAGAGAATCAGAGTTTATTCTCCCCTGAGTTGTATAAAACTTGAAAGCCAATGAGGTGAAAGTTTCAGTCCATTTCAGACATGTGAATATAAAGAAAATATGTGGGCACAAAGGATGTTCATTTCTTGTAATGACATATTGGAGAAGAGTTTTTTTGGGGAAAAAAAAGCTTATCATTGTTGGACCAGATATTTTAATCAGGCAATCAGTAAACATTTATTAAATGCCTGCTATGTACCAGGCAGTATGCTAGGCACTAGAGACAAAGAAGACAAAGACAAAACCAAAATAAGTCTTTGACTTTAAGGAATACCTCATATATGCATAAAAATACATACAAGATTTGGATAGTTGGAGAAGCATTAGCAACTTGGGACAGGGAATGAGAATAATGAAAATCTTCATGTAGATGAAGCTTGAGCTGAGCCTCGAAGGAAACCAGACAGGTAAGGAATGAGTGCATTACAAATATGGGGGGCAGTCTGTGCAATCTGTATGGAGAGTGGAGATGAAATATACCATGTGAAGAACAAATCTAGTTTGGTTGGATCATGATGTGTCTCAAGGAGGGGAGCATTATACAATGAGTCGGGAAAAGTAGGCTGGACACAAATGGGACTCTTACAGGCAGGAAATTTGAATTCTGGTCACGCCTCTGGCATCATCTAACTGTGTGACCTGAGTTAAGTCCCTTAACTTGTATCTTGCAGTATTTAGAGATGTTTGATCTTGTTTAGATGTTTTAATGGCCATATTTCCTTTTGTTTTAATATCTTTCCTATTGATTTGTTTACTTGAGCCCTAGGTTTTTGACTTGAGTTTTCCTCCTAAGATCTTTAGTAAATAAAATCTTTGAATTCCATGGAGGCTAGACCTCAAAGATGTCTTAGCTTCCTCCACATTGGGGAATTCACTTTTCACCAACCTCAGGCCCTGAGGGGACTGAATTGGTCCCAGCTGGATTCTCTTTCCTTCAAGGCTGGTGCAGCTTCCTCTCCCCCCACACACCAATGCACTGTTTTCTGTTACCTCTGTTCTTTGGTTTTCTGGCTACGTGCTTCTTCTGCCTAGCTGTTGGTGAAGAGATAACATAAAGGAATGCAAGCATTCAAAAGATTACTAGGTAGGCAGTTTATTACTCATAGACTTGTAAAGGTGTGTGCCTCCTTTACCCTTCAGACCCACAGGCACACAGTAGTAGTATGTACAGGCTTAAATTGGATTAGTACCCCAATCAAGAGCTCAGATCTGGATCTTTGCCCTTACATTTGATTGTTCCTGGCCAGATTCACAAAGACAGAGTTGGATGGGGACTTCAGGAGCAATCAGTCATCAGATGGTCTTATTAAACACCAGGATACTATGATTAGTGAAGTTTGCTAACCTTATATACCTGGATTAGATGACATTTGCTAAACTGATGGTTTGCTAATGTTGCATTCCTAACCTTAAATGTAGCTGACCAAGCCAGTTGTTGAGTATATAGGAATTTTCAGTATATAGGTAGGTCAGTCAGTGGTGAAATATGGATTCATTTCTGTCAGCTAGGGCCTAGAAATACACCAATCCTCACATCCTCCCTCGCCTCTTTCTACAAAGAGGTGAGCAGAGTTGAAGCAGCAGCAACAAGGAAATTGCTGGGTGGTCAAGCATTAGGTTGTGTTGCCCTCCCAGATAAGGTGGAGTTAAGAGATTACTGTTCTCTGCTATTGATTAGGTTGTTAACCTTATTAGGCTTCTTGGTGTCTTGGTCTGTGGAGATGACTGCAATTACTTTGCCTCATACACATAATTCTTATGTTAAGGGAGTTTGGTGTTTGTAAGAAATGGAGAAAATGTCCAGTTTTCCATGTTGGTCATGTGACTCAGAAGTCCTCTTAACTCTGTGGCTTGTTTCCTTATCAATAGAATGGAAGATAATGTATAAAATCATTTCTCTTGACCCCTTCCATTCCTCAGAGTCTGATTCTATTGATGCTGATACTGTCTATATTCTTTGGATTCCTGCACAAGAGCGTTTGTCATCTTCATAAGGAAAATAACTTGTTGATGAATGTTGATTGAATAAAAAACATTTCTACAGTGCTCATATGGCAGGCACTGTGTTGAATAATACAAATAGAAATGAAATAGTCTCTGCCTTCAAAAAGCTTATTTGTTTTTTTAACTTTATTTTTTTGTAGGGGGGATGGCAGGGCAATTGGAGTTAAGTGACTAGTAAGTGTTAAGTGTCTGAGGTTGGATTTGAATTCAGGTTCTCCTGACTCCAGGGTTGGTGCTCTATTCACTGCACCGCCTAGCCTCCTCCAAAAAGCTTAGTTCTAATAGAGGAAGACAACATATAGAGGAGAATGTTGGCCATGGAAGGGAGTTTTGATTTAGAGGATGCAGAAATAATTGAGTTTACATGATAACAAAAATGTATTTATGCAGTGCATCAAGGTTGGTTGCAGTGCATGAAATATTCCAATTCTCATGTAAATTACTCATTGGAGGAATACCCATGCCTTTGAAATTCAACTCTCTTGAAATACGAATGTATCATTAACTCTTACTCATTTCAGTCAGATGGCTAAGTGTTGAGGAAAGCAATACACAAATCAAGAGAACTGATGGAATAAAGGTTCCCATGGAGGGAAAACAGAAGGCTTGGATAAGTTTCTAAGCATGGTGACTTACAAGGTGAGGTTGAGGTGCAACATGGCAGGGGAGGAGCTTTCATCAGTATACCAGGGAATGAGTTGGGGAGAAGACCATAGACCAGGGAGGTAGGAAAGTGCTAGGGACAAACTCTGCCTGCTTCAAAATTTTCATGAGTACCTACCGTGTTTCCCCGATAATAAGACACTGTCTTATTATTTTTTTTGGAAAGAAAAACACCAGAGGGCTTATGTTGTCCTGCCTCAGCTCTCCTCCGCGGCACTGCTCTCAATGGCTCCAGCAAGCAAATCACTGGGGAAGAACAGGATGACGCGCTCACTGCTGCAGCTCTGATTGGATGCAGCTCGGAGCGCGGCGTGCATTTCACGGGGGGGGGGGGTGCATACAGAGGGTACCGTAATGTAGCGTGTAGCGCAGGGGATCACCTTCACTACAGGAACAATCTCAATAGGGCTTATTTTCGGGGGAGGGCTTATTTCAGAGGAATCTTACACAGTAAGGGGAGGGCTTATTTTCAGGATAGGTCTTATTATCGGGGAAACACGGTATGTATACCTAGCCATATTTAGTGATGGTATGCCATATTTTTCCTTTATGGGGATTAATGAACAGAAGTAGATTTGTCTGGTTTATAGTCCTCCTTTACGAAGTCTTACTCTGATGCTTCCTTGTGGCATTGAGGTGACCCTGGGTTCTTTTCCAAGGTTATGCCAGCAGAGAATAAGCTCTTCCAGGTTCTACTATGCTAGAAAGATTTCAAATCTGCTATTAGCAATTGACTTCCAAGAATCAGCCTAGATAAATATGGACAAGCTTATCACTAGTAGATTGGCCACTTACAAATTAGTTCTTTGGTCATTTCTATGGTAATGGTGACAGAGGATAAGGTCTGCCATTTTTAGACCATCTGTAAACAGAAAGGCAGGGTAGTGTAGGGTATAGAGGACAGGCCTATGTGGAAAGCTTGGGCTCAGATTCTGTTTTTGATACATAATGATTCTGTGAGCCTGGGCAAATCTCTTACCAGGACTGGGGAACCTGCAGCCTCAAGGCCACATGTGGCTCTCTAGGTCCTCACAAGGACAGCCTTTTGACTGAATCCAAACTTCACAGAACAAATCTGATTTCAAAGTATCTAGTACTTTGTTTGAGAAAAAATGGGAGGCACTAGACACTTTGAAAGAAGGAATTAGGCCTGTTCTGATTGGTTCCAGAGTATAGAACTAGGAATAATTGATAAAAGTTCCAAAGAGTCAAATTTAGGCTTCAGCATAAAGAAAAACTTTATAATTATTAGAGTGTAATGGGGTCCCTTGGGAAGGTAGCGAGTTCCCCTTACAAGAGGTGTTTGAGCAATGGTTAAATTTACCAACTTGTCCGATACCTTATAGAAAGGGTTTTTGTGGGATTGGAGGGAGGGAGAGAATTTGAAATTCAAATTTAAAAAAAGTTTAAAAAAAACCTCTGTTCTTATCCTTTGACCATTATCTATTGGTGGATGGCTGGTTAGCATTATAAATTTGGATCAGCTCCTTATATATCTTGGATTTTAGACCTTTATCAGAGAAAACAAATAGGTATTTCCCCAAATTTCCTGTTTCCCTTCTAATTTTAGCTGTAATGATTTTGCTTATTCAAAAACTTGAAAACTTTTATATAATTGAAATTGCCCATTTTTGTTTTCTGTGAACTTCTCTATCCCTTTTTGTGGCAGCTAAGTGGTACAGTGGATAGGGTGCTGGCCCTAGAGTCAGGAAAACCTGAATTCAAATTCCATCTCAGATACTTGACTAGGGGCATTTACTAAGACAGTATCATAAAAAACTGGTACAGAAACATCTTCCTAAAAGTCTGTGACACATGAGAGCACACGTGGCAGAGGGGTAACTCAACTCCTTACAGTATTTTTGCCCAAGTCTTCACCTGTAGGTCCTCATAGTGTAGTTTTTGAGCTGGGTTCTTTGTAGAGCTTTGGTTCTGCTTTCCTCACCATGGACAGTCTGTTATGAGGTCCTGATGCAGACACTGTTCCCAACCCTCTTGTTCTGGGGATAATTCTGGGTTCCAACAGATAGAAAGTCTCAGATTCTCCATACCCTTTGAAACTTGAAGGACTGTTCCCTGCTAAGGAGAGAATAGAAACTGAGAGGAGACTTAGACCACTGAGGTTTAGGACTCTGGTCTTCTTGATACCTCTTCACCATCAAGTTCTTCTCAGAGTTTTAGCTGGAACATTATCTTTTTTTGATGCCAGATACTGAAATTCTCAGTTGTATTTAGCTTTATGGTTTTCTATATGCTAGAAAATATGATTAATGACCAAGCCCATCAGCCAATACAAATAGACTTCCTTTCACACCTAGAAAGGTGTTTAGGAACAATCTAGGTATGTGATAAATGAATAAATAATTCATCTTATCACTTTAAGTCATGTGGGATAATTCCCCCTTCTCCCCTCCCCAACACCATTATATAAAGAACCAGAGTAGATTAGATTGATTCATTCCATCAGATCGTAGGTTTTAGAAATGGAAAAGACTTCTAAGAGATATTCTAGGGGTTATACTGTGTTCATTCAAAAACAGCGCTTGCTGTGTGTAGAGCACTGTACCAGGCTTTGGAGGAGATAAAAAACTTAGATGAGACATGATCCCTTCCTCAAGAAGGTCACAATCTAATTACAGCATAAAACACTAACACAGATAATTATGATATGTGTGGCATATTAAGTGAGTTATAGAGCTGCAGAACAAAGGGTTTTGTTCTAAGGGGGTAATCTTCCTGACTTGGAAGATTAAGGGATAGGGTAAGGTTTCATTGAGAAAATGACATTTGACTTAGATTTTAACAGAAGCACAGGAATTCAACACTTGAAAAAAAAAAAAACAGACTAACTCTTTAACTGAAATGAATTCTAGTGGATTGAATTTCTGGATAACTAAGTTCAACTCCAGACCTTTCTTAGTTTCTAACATGGATGATGAGCGTCTACTATGTCTGAATCCATTTTCCTACCTTAGTGCTCAGAATTTATGGTTACAGGATTAAAATTCTGAAGACCAATAGTTATTGTCCATAACTGGAGATTATAGGATCATAGATTTAGGGCTAGAAGACACCTAAGTGGCCATCTTCTCCAACCTGCGGCTCCCCCGCCCCTGCCCCCCATTTTACAAATGAGAAGCTGAGGCCAGAAGATATTAAATAACTTGCTCAGTCACACATAAGTAGTAAGCATCTGAGGCAGGATTTGAACTCAGGTCTAGTATTTTGTCTACCATTGCTTGTGATCTCCCATGTTAAGTATAGGAGATTGGACTGAGCTGAGGGATATCAAAAAGTTGCTTTTTCTATTTTTTTTCCTTGCTTGTGGGCTGGAGATGCAAACATCTAACCTTCCATCTTAATTCCCAGAAGGGGTTTAGCTCTCTAATCTCACTGCCCTTGAATCTCACTAGAAATCCAAGTAGCTGACTTCATATATGCCACCCTTAGAGACTAGCCTCCCAGTTACCTACTTCATAATAATAACGCAACAACATAGCAATAATAAAAAGATTACAGAGTACTTTCTATAAAGTAACAGTGTGAGGTAGGCAGAACAAGCATCGTTATTTCCATTTTGCAGATGAAGTAAACTGAGGCCTAAAGAGGTTTGATTCTACTTTCTTCATCCTGACCAGTCGGTTATGGGGTCCTGATGCAGGCATCATTGCCAGCTAGAGTTCCAAGGGGAAGATAGGAAGTCCTAGATACCCCTCTGAGGATGATAGGACCATTTCCTGGCTAAGGAGAGAGACATGCTTAAGGTTAAAGAGTTGGGAAGTGTTAGAGCCTGTACCCAGGGCTCACACTTCCCATAGGGATCAAAGCATCTGAATTTTGTGTGGGCTTGCCCTATGTCTCTGTCCCTAAGTTTGGGGGAGGGGGGAGTAGCAGGTTTATTAGACAGGAGAATAAGGAAGGATGATAGTGAAAATTCAGATGCACAAAGATAGTTAACCCAGACCACCTCACCTTGGAGCATCCTTCCTACAGCTTCTTTTCTGATAATGCATCCATCAGCCACTTGTTCCCTACTTTGTTAATAAATTAGCAGCTTCATATTCTATAAGAAATTTTTTTCTACTGGATTTCACCTTTTTGTTGTTTTGGTAAGCTTTGATAGAGAGCCAATCTTCAGTTCTTTGTGAGACTGTAAATTCTAATATTGATGTGTCTTAGCTTTTAAATGTACAAGACCCTAAAACAAACCATTGGATCTAGTGATAAGAGGTTTGAGAACAACATGCTATATATTAAATATAGATTTGTTTTGAATCATCAGAAATGACTTTGCACGCGGCTCCTGCATCAGCCTGCCTTTGTAGTGTTGCCATTGATGGAGTCTGGTGACAGTGACAATGCACATGATTTCTTGCCCTCCCACAACCCAGATATCCCACTCAACAAGTTTCATGTACCAGATGAGTAGTGATTCTGGGCAGTGACCTTTTGCATAGCAATCTTCTTGTGCGTTTACTTTTAAAGTCAGACCGTATTCTGGTCTCAGCTATAGCTCTGTAGATTCTATATTGAATTAAAAAAATTCATTCATTCTCATTCATTTATTCATCCATCCCTTTATTCAGCATTTATTAAACACTCACTATATACCTAGGCACTGTGCTGGAGGTACAATAACAAAAAATAAAAACAGTCCCATCCCTTAAGGAATTTATAATCCACCTTGAGGAAACAAGTACACAGATTAAGTCAATTCAAAATACACAAAGTTATTTGTGAGGGGAGGGTATAGAGTGAGGAAGGAAGGAAGGAAATAAGCATTCATTAATTACCTATGTTCCAAGCACTGTGCTAAGCACTTTACAAATATCTCATCAATTCTTAAACCCTGAGAGGTAGGTGCTATTATTATCTTCATTTTACAGTTGGGGAAACAGGTAGTCCAAGGTAAAGTTACTTGATCAGGGTCACCTAGCTCGTAACACCTACTGGGAAGATCAGGAAAGCTCTCTTGAGGGAGGGGATTCTAAGAGGCCTCTTTAATCTCAAATGTAACAAACATTAAATATGATCTAGACACGGGGGTGATAGATTTAATAAAGTGTGATAGGGAAATGAATGACAACCAATATCAGTTCCCTCAACATATGTTTCCACTGTAGGGGGGTAGTTAGTCTTTGACCACTTGATTTTCTCCCCTCTTTCCCCTCGATGTAGTCACAAAATCAGGGACAGATAATAAGGTGTTAAGCTAACCATGAAAATGTAGCCACATCAGTTATCCCTTCATTAGACCCAACAAGTCTGTCCTTGAATCCAAAGGGGAGCCTAGCTTTTGGTAGGCAAAAATTGGCCACATCCTTAGAGGTCTCAAAATAGTTAACCCCGATAGCCCTGGAGTCAGTCCATGCTATTTGAGAGTTTGAAGGAGTTGTGCCCATAGAATTTTCTCTTCTTCCCAAACCTCCCATCAGCCATGGCTTCTAATGGCAGAGCTATTTGCTGAGGACTAGACACCCCATTTTTCAGTTTGGGAGATAGGAAATTTATGATAAAATTGGAGGTGCAGTTTAGGGATGCAGAATCGTGATGGACTAATTCTAGAGGCTGTGTGGAAAGCAGAGAGTTGGGTTTAGAATTAGGAAGACCTGGTTTCAAATTCTGCCTCAGAGACTTGTTAGCTGTGTGACCTGGAGCAAGTCATTTACCTCTCTGGGCCTCAGTCTCTTCCTTTATGAAATTTAAGAGATTGGACCTGATTAGTTCTAGGTTTTCTTCTAGCTCCATGTCTATGATCCACTCAAACTTATTTTTAAAATGAGTAAGACTTTACTGCTGTATTACATGGAATGATCAGTGGCCTATTTCAGTTGTTGATGCCCTTTCGATCCTGCCACTAACGCTCGGCCATGGCAAAATCCAGTGGAGTCCAGGACAAATGAAGCAAAGGGGCCCAGCATGGGTCAGCAGTCTACGGTGTAGCCAGAATAAAATGGTATCTGTCACAGGAAGAAGGAATTGGATTTGTTCTGCTTGATCCCAGAAGACAGAACGAAGAGCAACAGGTGGAAGTTTCAGAGAGGCTGATGGAGGTTTGATTTCAGGGAAAACTCCCAACGGTTAGAACTGTCCAAAAGTGGAATTATCAGCTGCCTTGGGGGACCATGAGTTATTTCTTGCTAGAGTTTTTCAAAGAAAGGCTGAGTGAGCACCTGCCAGCGTTGTCAAGATGGGGATTCTCATTCAGGTATGCACTGGACCAGATGGCCTCTGAGGTTTCTCTCATCACTGATGTTTTGTAATTCCTGGGCCTTTACTGCTAATAAAGACATCTGATGAGTCTTGGAGGGAGGGGAGTCACTTAAAAGCCTGTTTCTTGGAGAACTGTCAGCCATGGAGGATGTCATTCATTCTTGGAGCTCTCTGCTACCGTGAAACTTTCAGTAGCCTGCCGTTTTGGCTTTGGACTGGATAAATTTTCTTCCTGGAGGAGGGCCAGCTCTTCCAGAACGACTCTAATTGCCCCCAAAAAGCAGGCAGAAAAAAAGATAGGAAAAAGGGGGAGTGAAAGAGAAAGGACTGTGCTGACCCACTGTCTGGAGAAACTGATTCTAAGGCTTATGAGGAGGGATGATCTCAAGAACTCCTCTTGAGATGGATAGAATGTAGGCCCTGAAATAAAGACCTGAGTTCAAGTTGGCCTCAGACACACACTATCTGTGTTACCCTGGGCAAGTCACTTATTTTCTGTTTACCTCAGTTTCCTAGCCTGTAAAATTGGGATAATAATAACATCTGCTCTTTAGGGTTATGCATATCAAATAAAATAATTGTAAAATGGTTAGCATAGTGCCTGGCACATAGTAGCCATTTAATACATGCTTATTCCAATCCATTCTTATATCATATCCCCATCTTCTGTCAAATGAGAAAACTGAGATCCATAGAGATGGAATGACCTGCCCAGGATTGCAAGAGAAGAATCGGGGTGCTCCTTCCACTGAGGCAGGCTATGACCCCTCCCTATGGGCTCTAAGAGGAGCCTTCAATCACTGAATGGGTGTTACCTTGGACAAGCTGATTGGGAAAGATCTTAGCTTAAAAAGGCCAGGGTCTCCCATGGTGTCTGGGGACATCACCAGTCCTCCTGATCCATGTCTTGCCACTGGACTCTGATGACTCTGGAGGAGAGTGTGAGGCTGATGATGCTACCTCACTTAAATCCAATTACCTTACAAGTCAAGATGACACATTCTTGGAGAATGAAGGACAAACAGCAAGAAGATGGGCACCAAGAGAAAAGAAAGGACAGTGTGTAAGGCTCCCCGTCTGCATGGGTGGGAGCAAGGAAGGAGGAGGGATTGTGGCCTGCTGCTGCAGGTGGGTTACAGAAAGTTCTACATTGGAACCTGATCAGAGGTTCAGAGCTGGAAGCAGCCTTTGTGGTCCTAAGGGCCTGTTACGGGCCAGGCCCAGTGCTGGGTGCTGGGGATGGAGGCAAGGACAAGAAACAACCCTTACTCACCTTGCATCCCAGTCCATACCCAGTGAGCACCTGGGACCCGGAGAAGTTAACTGACTTTGCTGAAGGTCCCACATATAGCAAATGCAGAATTTTTCAGATTCCAAATTCAGCATACTTTCAACCGAACCATTTTCATATGGTCTGCAAAACGACACAGTCATGCAGTACGTAGGACTGTTCTGAGTACAGAAGCATCACAGGCTTGCAAGGAGGCTAATGCTAAATTGCCATTTATGGCACTTTCAAGTGTACAGAGTGGTTTACAAAAATGTTCTTATTTTGGGCTTCACAATTACCTCATGAGGGAGATAGTACATTTACTCTACCCATTTTATAGAAGAAAAACCCTGAAATTCAGGGAAGGTGATGAGATCTGCCTATGACATACACAGCTTTTAGGGTACACTCCTGGTCTCTTTGCCCTTTCTGAGCAATGCCAGCTGGGTTCAAGTGGTCTAAACTGGTATCCAACCCAGGGATCTGGGCCCAGTGTCCCACGTGATCTTTTTCCTCATTGCCTGGGACAAGAAAGAGGTGTCTCTGCTGTCCCTTAGCAAACACAGAGGCAGCAGGTGAATGGGATGTATTGGGCAGCAAACATATTTACAGCACAACAGGATGATGTTTGCATATGTTGCTCAGAAGAATTAATGATGCATCTCCAAGGATGTTACATTTTACATCTAGTAATACACCTTAATTAAAATAAATCACTCTTAATTATGCTCTATGCCACACAATTTATATCTGTGTTGATGCAATAAGCAGAATATTAATGTACATTTATCTCAGAGCACAAATTTAAATTGCCAGGCTTTATTTCATAGCCACCAGAAACACAAACAGACCCTTGGACTTTTTTTTCTCTCTCTCTTTTTTTAATAAAAAGATAATGCATGCCTTCCTGTTCTGCAGATGTGGCAAGGGCTTACTCTGGTTTTATTTATAATATTTACAATATTCGATCCAGTAGCAAAGTGAAGCATGTGTATTGAGTTCCTTCTGTGCACAGGGAACTGCACTAGGTGCTGGGGATACAGATATGAACTAAGAAAGTCCCCTAAAGGCACTTATGATGTAATAGGGAAGATATTGCAAGTTAACAGTGAAACAAGTCAGAATGTGGGGGGCTGGTGAATGGAGGTCGTGGTGTTGGCAGGGCAGCCAGGTGGAGGTGTCCAGTAGGCATGTAGTTAGGAAAATGGAGCTGATGTTCATAGCGGTACCTTTTTTGGAAGCGAAGAAACATGTGCCTGGCATGTAGTAGATGCTTGTTGAATGACCGATTGGAAACAAAGTGAGTGTCCATCTATTTAGAAAGACCTGGATAAATTGTGGCGTGCACAGGAATGGAATGGAATGTGACTGTACTGTAAGGAACTGTGTGTATGAAAAATTCAGGGAAACCTGGAAGTGTATGCATGATAGCAGAGGTAAGAAGAACCGGAGGAACAAAGTTCACAATGACCCCAAAACAACTAGAAAGGACATCAAGCAACATTCTTATCAGTGCAGTGAGATGGTCAGGTATTTCCTCCCGCTTCTTGGCTGAAAGGTGGTGGACTACACGTGCTTAAGGAGGTATAGCATTGTCATACATGGCCAATATGTTAATCCATTTTGCGTGGCTTTCATCACAAGGAGGACAAGTAGATGTGTGTGTGTGTGTGTGTGTGTGTGTGTGTGTGTGTTAGAACTGGAGAAGTCATTGGGAAGTCAGAATGTTGCAAGAAGCATCAGTAAAAATTTATTGGAAAAATATTAAAAAAGAAGTAACTTTGGAACTAGAGATGTATTTGGGCCCAGGAGAGTAGAGATCTTTAAAAGACAGTGTGGAGAGGGAAGAGAGCCAATGTTAGCTCCCCCCTGTTTTCCATCTCTTTCCCATTTCCTAGAGCCAGAACAGGACAACCAAGGCCATGTCTTAAGTGGAATCTGGTAGCAGAGTGCATTTCTTCCTGCCTGAGGAAATGCTTACAGCCCAACTAGCCCTACTCCTTCAGCCTAGTCTGTGTTGCCAGCTCCAAGGTCCTGTGGCTTACTACTGCTAGGCCTTACTTCCTCCTGAGGATGTGACCTGAAGCCCCTTTGTTTAGTTTGGCTCAAGGAGCACTGTACCAGCAAGATATCTGAAGAATCAGCATGGATCACCCTTAGGAGGGAGCCAAAGCTAAGCAACAGAAACTGACTACTGACCATTCCATGTCATGGTAAACTTTAAAAAAATTTTAAGGTGGGGCGGCTAGAGAGCACTGACCCTGGAGTCAGGAGGACCTCAGTTCAAATCCTACCTCAGACACTTAACACTTACTAGCCATGTGACCTTGGGCAAGTCACTTAACCTCAATTGCCCTGCCTTCCCCCCTCCAAAAAAAAAAAGAAAAGAAAAAAAATCTTAGGGACGATCAGATATGACTTCTTAATTTTACAAATAAAGAAGTAGCTTTAGAGAGGTTAAATGATTTGCTCAGTCATGCAGTCAATAAGTATCTGAGGCAAGACTTGAATACAGGTCCTGACTCTGCCTCTATTGCTGCTCTTCCACTCTTTTAACTCTCTCCCCCCCAACCCGAATATGGAACTAGCCTAGGGCAACCAGCGCCATCACTCAGGTAGGATCTGGTGGGATGGAGGCATTTCTTCCCCTTTGAGAAATGCCTGTAGCCAGCCCAGTTTTGTCAAACTCAAATAGAAATGGGGCCACTATCATTCATAAGGATCCCTGCAGGCCACACATTGACTTAGAAAACCACATATTAACATTGTCTATGCTCTATTGTAGATTTTAAAAAATTTTGTTAAATTTTCCCCCATTACATTCTAATTTGATTCTGGTCTCCTTGGGGAGTGCTGCCAGTCACACAAGGCCTTTTGTTTGACACCTCTGATATAGTCCAAATGGCTCTACACTTTCCTTCATTTATACTACCCGCTTCAGAGGAGGGTTGGAAGGAAAGTGCTTTGAAAATAGGAGGTTAATGAGCTACATGCTCTCAGCTTGCTCCTAAAGTCTCACTGAAATTCTAGGGAATGGCAACTCTAAGCCTGAGTAGAGAAGACACAACATATTTATATGTGTGTGTGTGTGTGTGTGTGTGTGTGTGTGTGTAATCCTAGAAAAGGCCTGCTCGGCTTTGGAGATGAATGAAGGCAAATGTCCTTGCAGTTCATATATGAAACATAAATGTCATCAAATCTAACTTCCTCACTTGAGAAATGAGAATACTGAGGCCCTGAGTGGTAGAATGACTTGACCAATATCCCATGGCCAATGACAGCACTGGACTTTGACTCAGGGCACCTGGGTCCTTGTTCTACTGCTCTCAATGATTCTAGCTTCAAATGGAGGTTCTGTAAGATGCGTGTTGAAAGCTGCCTTGTCTTTGGTTGGTTGTGTGCCTGTTAACTGAGTTTTAAGGCAGAACATTGCAAATGATAAATGCTTGCTTGATGAATAAGAATGGATAAATGATGAAATCCTTTTTAGGCAGGTGGTTATTTCTTATGATGTTTTAAAGAGCCTGAAATAAAGAGTCTCATCTTACTATTATCAGGAAAGAAATTGAAGTGGACAGGAATGATGAGTCCTAATCACCCATTGTGACACATCATAGAATGAAACTAGTGGGTCTTTACTCTTGTACAAATCAGAAGACAGCGAGTGTCCTTGAGGGGGGTGGGAGCAATTTCTTCCTCAGGTTTAGAGTTGATCAGAGTCTCCTTTGATCTGTTTCCTTTTTCATTATTTCAACATGGGTCTTCGTCACTAAGGACCTGGGACATGGGAACAGGAAATTACACCTGTGTTAGTGAATAATAGGAAATGATGATGGGTGTATTAAAAAGAATATTTCCTTGAATATTTCAGGGATCTTCAGCTTCACTGATGAGGGTACTCCCTCCACATGTCCTGATTACAACCTCTGTGCAACTTATTAGATGATCTTTGAGAATTATAAAGACCAAAAAAGCATCATTGTGGCCTCTGAACTTAGCTACGCTGGTCTTGGACAACAGATAAACATTTTATAATCTATAACTGGGCCAATATATAAAAATGCTAAACCGATGCTGTACCATAGCATAGAGATCTTGGGATTTACAGCTCCTTCTTCCTCAACTGAACTTGTTCCAGGTGCCAAAATTCTTATTACAAAACTCTACCTCCATTTCCAAACAAGAGTGCTGGACTGTATAGTAAATGTTCTTCAGCCTTTTGCCTGTGAGGGCCTCTGGCTCCCCAATATTGTATGCTCCCCAAGGGCAAGAACCATTCCACTATGAAAAACACTATTGTGGAGGGGAAATGGAACTAACTTAGAAGGCAGGAGGCCTAGGCTCTTGTCCTTGCTCTATGGCTATTTAGCTGTGTGAAATTGAATGAATCACTTTGTTTCTCTAGATCCAGGTTAAGATTCTACATCTACACTTACATCGGTGAAGTTCTTTTTTGGGGGGTGGGCAGGTAGTTGGTGTTAAGTGACTTGGCCAGGGTCACACAGCTAGTGAGTGTCTGAGGGCTGATTTGAGCTCCTAGAGTCCTCCTGACTCCAAGGCTGATGTTCTATCTGCTGCACCACCTGGCTGCCCCTGATTGGTGTGATTCTAAGCAAGTCCACCCCCCTAGGCCTTTGTTTCATCGTCTGTAAAATGAGGGACTAGGGTCATGGTATCAGACTCAACCAGAAAAGGGGCCAATCTATACATAATGATTCCTGCAAGGTGCATGTTGACTTAGTTTTAACTAAGTAACATTATCTATGTCTTATTGTGTTTTTATTTGTTAAATATTTCCCAGTCACATTTTAGTCTGGGTCAGCAGCACTTAGGAGCATGAAGCATGCTTATAACCTCTGGATTAGAGGACTTCTAAGGAAGGAAACAAACAGTTTACAAATATATCATTTGACCCTCACAAAAGCCCTGTGAGATACATGCTCTTATTATCCCCCATTTTACAAATGTGGAAATTGAGGCAGTCAACAGTTAAGTGACTTGTCCAAGGTCACACAGCTATCAAGTGTCTGAGGCCAGATTTGAACTCAAGCCTTCCTGACTTGGATGTGGTGCTTTAGCTACTAAGCCACAAGCTACCTCTCAGATCATTTCCAGGCTTTACTTTGGTGATCCTATGAGCTACTCTACTTACCTCTTTCCCTTTTCCCCAGGATTCTTATGCGAAGCAAAAGAGATGATGGATGTGAAAATTCTTTGAAAGGTATTATCTTTTTTCATAGATACTTATATCTACCAAATTTGATGCTTATTTGGTGAATGAGATTCATCAAAAGGCTTTATTATTGTTTCCTGTTGAGAAGTACTTAATTAAGATCTTACTTGTCAAATACCATGCTAGATATGATGATCAACAAAGAAAAAGGGGAAAATGCTAAACCAGTAGTTCTCCAAATGTGGGCTGGAGACCCTTGAGGCTCCCTGAGACCCTTTCAGGGCATCTGTGACATCAAGATTGTTTTCATAATTATATTAAGAATTAAAAATTTTAATACAGCAAGAAATTTTTAGCTATAACTCACATAAGCTCTTTGGTAGGGGAGAGGGTTCCCTAATAATTTTTAAAGTTGTGAAGGCCTTTACATCTCTTTGAGACCATAAATTTGAGAAACATTGCTGTGAGCAATCTCAGGGTGCAGAATCTAGGGCCTAGGGGCCTAAAGTGTGGTATGGTAGAGGCTTTTGCTTCTAGGAACTCAGAAATCTGGATCTCAAGAGCTATAAGAGGGTCTGCCTTCAGAGATCCAGAGTAAATAAAAAGCCTGCCCTGAAAGAGACTATTCTTTTAACACAGGTGGGGAACCTGCCACCTTGAGGCCACATGTGGCCCTTTGAGTCTTCAAGTGCTGCCCTTTGACTGAATCCAAACTTCACAGAAAAAAATCCCTTAATAAAAGGATTTGTTCTGTAAAACTTGGACTCAATGAAAAGGCTGCACCTGAGGACCTAGGAGGCCACATGTGGCCTTGATGCCACAAGTATCCCACCTCTGTGACTTCTGACTTCCTGTGCTGTCTGAAATACTCTATTTTTAACAAACTTTGCCTTATCCTATATTCCTTCACTTCACCTCTTACCATTTTCTTGGACTATTGGGAACCTGGCTCTCCTCAGACGACTTTGCTTTCCATTCCTGGAGAGCTCATGCCCCCCAGAAGCACTGGAACAAGAGATTCACTCCATCCATCTTTAACATGCTGTCACATCTCTGTCACAGTGATCTCCTGACCTCCAGCATAATCTTCCTCTAGACTCATGAACCAGACCTATAGCCGGCCCAGGATCTCATGCCCAGTTATGAAGCAGGTAGGCACAAGCACGAAGACACATGGTTTGCTTCATAACTTCTTCCTATGAACCAACTCCCTAGAAAGCCAGCAAAGTTACTAGACACCTCATTGGGAAGCATGACTCAGGAATCTTGGCACAGATCACTGAGCCCTGCTGGAAATCATAAATGGAGTTTTACGAGTGGCTCAAAAAAAAAGAAAAAAAAAAGAAAAGAAGGTACTAGGAGATTCCCTCTCCCAGCTGGCCAGCCCGCGGTCACTTACAGGCTTTTGTCTCCATGTCACCTCCTATAATAGACTTCTCCTGATTGCCAAACTTATAGTGCTTTTTGTATTTAATCTGTATGTGTATGTGTATATACACACAGATATATATCTGCATGTTTATATTTGTATATGGGTACATATATGTATAGATATTTAATCTGTATATAAATATATATTCAATTTTATTTGTATCTGTTGTCCTATCCCAATCTCCAGTAGAATGTAAGCTCCTTGAGGCCAGGGCATGTTTTCATTTTTGTCTCTGAATCCCTTGCACAAAGCATGTGCCTAGAAAGTAGATGACACCTAGTAAATGCCCATTGAACTGAAATGAATACTGAAGATTGGTCTCTGTTCTTTCTTTAGGTGTTTTCATTTATGTAGCTGATAGCAGCCCTCCTGCGGCTCCCCCCCCCCACTCCACCCCCAACACACCCACTTACTCATACTTCTTTTTTGCTGTTGGAATATGGTTACAGCTTGGGACTAATCACATAGTGTGACTAGAATGGTGCTTAAAATGCCAACAAATAGGGGTGGCTAGGTGGCGAAGTGAATAGCGAGAGCACTGGCCCTGGAGTCTGGAGGACCTGAGTTCAAATCTGGCCTCAGACACTTAACACAAAAAACTAGCCATGTGACCTTGGGCAAGTCACTTAACCCCAACTGCCCTCCAAAAAGCAAAAACAAACAAACAAAAAACAACAACAACAAAAGAACAAACAAACAAAAAAGAAACTCCAACAAATAATTCTTCTGCCAGCTGCCATGCTGCTAGGGTTTCCCAAACTGCTTTGGGGTTAAGGAACTAGTTGACCCAGTTAAAGTGCAAATGTTGTAGGAGAGAGGTAACATAGCAAATAATCATTTGCTGTTCCTGCCATTGCTGCAGTTAATCTGATAAATCAACTCCATGTGAGAGCAGGACTCTGGTGGGCCCCTATTAGTACATGAGGGGAGAGGTAGTCACCTGAACACAACCCCAGACACCGATTCTGAAACCTTCCCAACTGCAAGCCTGGGGCTAATCACAGACTTAGAATCAGTGTCAGACACTAGGATTAGGATTCTTTCTTTTGAAACAGTAGTTCAGGAGTTCAGCTGGGAAGGAAGCCTTTGAAATAAGACCAGGCTCTTCAACAAGGACCCAGTGTCTGGACACTGATTTCCCTCTGCTGTGTGCAAAAGCATGGATGTCCTTATAGAAGGTCTTGAGCTGGCTGAGACCCTTTTCAGCTGACCGCTTGCCCCCATGCCCATCTGTTCTCGGGCTACCTCAGAGTATCTCCTTGCCAGCATACACATGGTGATGAAACTGTAGCTTTTTTTTTTTAATAGTAGAAACCTTCAGTTATATTCTTTTTGACCTGTTAAATCAGACCCTGATATAAGAGAGGAATGCATTTAGGGGACACAGTATAGTGGGGAGAGAGAGATAGAGGAGGGGGAGGGGGAGGAGGAGGAGGAAGGAGAGGAGGGGGAAAAGGAGGGGGGGGAGGGGGAGGGGAAGGGGAAGGAGGAAGGGGATTTGTAGTCAAAGTAGTGGAGTTTGAATGTTGGCTCCGTTACTCTGACCTGGCCAAGTCATAGAACTCAATTCCTTGTACTTCAGTCACCTTAATAAGGGGGGGGGTGGACTATTGTCTAAGGTTTCTTTCTACCTTTACATCTTTTTTTTTTAAGCTTTAGTTTTTATTATAACAATACTAATAGCTAGTATTTACATAATGCTTTAATGTTTGCAAAGCACTTAAAATATCTTATTTTATCCTCATGATAACCCTAGGAGGTAGGTAATATTTTTACATTCATTTTACAGATGAGGAAACTGAGGCACAGAGTAGATAAGTCATTTGCCCAGGGTCACACAACTAATAAGAATAAGTGACTGAGGTTGAATTTGAACTCAGGACTTCTGATATTAAGTCTAATACTGTATCCATTTTTGTTTCTAAATCATCTTTATTTCTGAATATGTCTTTTCCCTTCCCTTCCCTGCAAGTCATCCCTTGTGGCAAAGAATTCCGTCCCCTCCCTCCCCCTTCAAGAGTAGTTCAGCAAAACTAACCAGTTTACTGATAGTTCTGTAATCCAAATATAAATCTAGTGCCTCTCTGACAAGGGGAACAAACCAGAAACCTGTCACATGATACAAATGAAAATGTTCATACCCACAAGGGTCAGTTTAGGGGAAAACTGGAGAGGGGAAGGAGACATAATGCAAAGGAAAGAGCACCAGACCCGGGTTCTAATGTAGCCCCTGCTACTTCTTGACTGATATGACCTTAGACAGGTCACTTAATTGATCCAGTTTCAGTTTTCTCATTTGTAAAATGAGAGGATTAAGCAAGAAGATACCTTAGGCATCCCTTGTTCCAAATCCTATGATTCTGTGATAACTCAGGAATTCTGGGACCTAATTCCAACTCCATCACTAACTTGTTTCTTCATATGTAAAGTTAAGATGTTGAACTGAATCCAAATTTTGGGAGGTTAGAATGGATTCATGTTTGATGTCCTGTAACCCCCTTATCCTTTCTCTCCCTACCCACAATAGGAGCTCCATTTGGCATCCTCATACCATATGTGTGAGTTGTCATATGGCCCCACAAATTACTAT
Organism: Petaurus breviceps papuanus; assembly: GCF_028583685.1. Classification (NCBI taxonomy): domain Eukaryota; kingdom Metazoa; phylum Chordata; class Mammalia; order Diprotodontia; family Petauridae; genus Petaurus; species Petaurus breviceps. The sequence continues at coordinate 6,923,408 of NW_027185612.1, read as the reverse complement.
AAGAAGGAGGTAATGCAAAGGTCTTTATACTCAAGTATCAGTGTCCACATTTGAATCCAGGTCTCACCTCCATGCTCAATATCCTTTTTGTTACATCATGCTGCCCATCAATGGCATGTTATGACATATAAAACTATTTGCAGTATTTGGAGGAGGAGAGAGAAAGCATCAGGAGAGGCTTGTCATAGGTAGTGTCTCAAAGGCAGTTAGGGCTGAAAATAGAGGTGGAGAAGAAATTGATTTCGGGAATGAGAGATAGCCCTGTGCAAAGGCCACAGTGGAAGACAAATACTACATTCTAGAAACAGCAAGTAGACCATGATTGGTAGATCACTGAGTGGATGCATAAGGAACAACTTTTTCTTTTGCATGAAAATACTTAATTTTCTCTTTTCCTCCAAAATTTCTCTGCCACCCCCATCATTCTAAGGGCATGCCATACTCTCTGATCTCCTGAACCACTTTTATAGGATTCATTAATATATTTTAAACCTTCAACAGGTCTTTGGCTGATTCATTTTGAGAAATAATGGTTTCTCAGACAGCCTAGGGAACATTTTGCTCCATTTCCCCTGTAAATGAAGTATCTCTGTCTTATACCTTATGCCTTCAGGCCTCAGTGACCAATCCAGGACATTGCCCCCACACAAGATACATTTTGCTGAGGTGGGGTGGGGGAAGCATGTTATGGTATTGCCCCCACACAAGATTTTTGATAAATAATTTTATGTTTGCTATTTGAGAGGGGGGGAACATATTTATTTATTGGCATTTATTTGACATTTATTCTCAAGGAACACCTATTTGCCTCACAAAATCATAGACATCTAGTCAAATGTATATCAAGCTTGAAATAAAGTTTAGGAGTGTGGTAAATTAATTTGTATTAGTGCATTAATAGGGACATTAACCAGTCAAGAAATCAATCCTCATGTGTCCATTTAATGGTGTCTTTTCCTATCTCTGCTATCTGATAGTGATAAGTCTGTGAAGGAGGTCATGACAGTGTCACAGACAATAGAAGTGATATTTGGGGAGAATGGATGTTGAAGTGACCACATGGGCCTTTGATTTGCCGTTATTTAGAGCCTATTACTGATAGAGAAAAAGCTCCCAGCCTATCACTGCAATTCCTACCTTTGCCAACAAGGTCCCCACTACCTGCAGTCCCTGAAGTAGCTGAAAAGTATCCATTTGTCCAGAACCCTTCCTTTGCTGCCACCTTGTGTTGATTTTGAGATAACAGGAAAACACTTTTAAGAAAGAAGGAAAAAAAATCCTACCGTAGGTAGACTAATCCAACAAAAATGTAATTGAAAAAAGACCTGAAAGATAAAAAATCTGTGGATTTAGAACTTGAAGAAATTTTACAGGTCAGCTCCACAGAAGTGGAAACTGAAGCCTGGACAGGCAAAGCATTTTCCCAAAAGCCACTTATAAGTAGTATCAGAACCATTCTGAGGACTTTGTATTATATCCTGGAGATAATAGTGAACTACTGTAAGATGAGAGTGATGAAGCTAAAAAGAGCCTTGAGAGCATCTACTCCAATGCTCCATAATGTAGAAGAACCAAGATTATGCATTTGAGGCTAAAACCTAATGCTCTTCTTGCTACCTGATGCATTCTCAATCAGCTTGTTGTACAGATGGGGAAACTGAGACAGGGCACTGAAGTGACTTTCCCAAAATCACACAGCTGATGGGGATGAGAACCTGGCAATGAAGCTAGGTCTTTCAACTCCAGACCTTTTTTTTTTTCTATTCCAACACACCACTTCCTCCATTAAGTGACTATATGACTTTGGCCAAGTCACTTTACTTCTCATTCCAATTTTACAACTGATGAGAAAAAAAATGAATGGTTAGACTAGATGATGTCCAAAGTTTCTTGTTACCACTTTTTGAGGGATTATGAAGTTTTCAAGGCACAGAAATGTCAATGATTTAGTGAAAGGACTTTCCCTATTAGGAATTTCCCTTGTGGTTTTCCCAGTTGTCTCACCAACCAGTCTATTTGGCTTGTCATTTAAAAAAATGGAGCATAGCAAGAGAGAGAGAACAAATATTCTCTTATTTGGCATGATGGGAGCATGGTAAAAATAAATATGCAGGCTAACTTTGAAAATACTTTAAACTCTTAAGCCTTTAAAGTGTCATGGAGTGGAGGATAGAATGTTGAACTTGGAATCAAAATGGCATAGTATTGAATCTTACCTCAGACACTTAGTAGCTGCATGACCATGGGCAACTCATCCAACCTTTTTGAACCTCAGTTTCCTTAGCTATAAAATGGGGATAAAAAGAGAATCTACCACACAGAGTTGTTGTGAGGCTTGAATGAGATAATGTATTAAATTTTAAAGCAGCACATAAATGTGAGCTTTAAGAACTCTTTATGTTATGGAATATTGGACTAGAGGCTCTAAAAGCTCTTTCTAGCTTTACTTTCTTCACTTAAGAAGAAGCTTACTCTTAAGTAAGAAATAGCTTACTATTATCTCTAGGATGTAGTCCAAAGTCTTCTGTTTAGCATTTAAAGCCCTTCACGTTCTGACTTTAAGCTACCTTTCCAGACTTGCTTCCAATTACTCCCTTATGTGTCCACTCAGTGTTCCACCCACAATGGCTTGCTTCCTGTTCCCAGATTTTAGCATTCGTCTCCCACCTCAGCCTTTGTACAGGCAATCCATCCCCTCTACCTCTACCTGTGGAAAGCCCTAATAACCTTTAAGGCTCAGCTCCTGTGCTGAGGGAAGTCTTTCCTGATGCTTTCTTTTCCCTCCTCCGAATATTGTGAACATGCTTATATTTTTACATATTGTAACATGCTCCCCCCACCCTCCCAGCAAAATGTAGGCTGCCAATATCAGTTTATTGATGAATCCATTGATTTTTATAACTCTGTTGTCAGGTAGTAGGACTTTAAAGTTAAATGAGAGTCCAGATGATGTGTGTGTATGTGTCCCTGATTTTCATTATCATTATCATTCTTTTGGTATGTCAGATCTCACAGGTCTCATGAAAAATGACCTGATTGCCTAAAACTCTTTGAACTGTTTTATCTGTGGCTTTACCTTTTAGAGTTAAAGAGATTAGAAAAAAAATTCAAGCTATTTGGACTAAAGGACTGGATCACAAATCCTCAAGAGGCTGACAAGGAGTGATTGTGTGTGTGTATGTGTAAGGATGAGGCAATGGATGAATAAAGAGCTCACACCCATGAAGAGAAAATCTTAAAATGTAGATGTTTTCTCTCAATTCAACAGGGTCTTTCAATCAACTTATACCTCACTTCCCACACTGCATTACTAGGGCATGAATTGTTTAAAATAATTATGCCGCTCCACAGAGCCTCAAACCTATTTAGTATAGTACAAAGAGTCCTAGACTTGAAATTAGGAAACCTGGGTTCCCATTCTATTTCAGAAACCTATTAGCTGGTATGCATGAATAAGCTGACTAAATTTTCTGAACCTGGATTTCATCATCTATAAAATGGGAACAATAGTAATACTTTCACTGCCTACCTCAAAGAGGGTGTAAGTCTGAAAGCTCTTTCTAAGTTATCAACTGTATGACTCTTTCCTTCCACTGCCACAAGTATCTTGTAAAACAAGGAACTTGAAGGTTTACTCCAGTGCAAAAATTTTGCTAGTGAGCACAAGGGCTGCTGCCAGAGGTGCCTGTGGCAGGCAGCAACAAGAGAGAACTCTCCATGGTTCTGAATCAATGTTTACTTGAGCACCTTGGTCAGGTTTACAATTCTCTTTAATTGCATAATTCCAGTCTTGCCCTCAAGCAGAATAGAATACGTGGTGTATTTTGACAGGGCTTTTTTTCTTTTTGGAGGGGGGAGGGCTGGGCAATTGGGGTTAAGTGACTTGCCCAAGGTCACATGGCTAGTAAGTGTTAAGTGTCTGAGGCGGGATTTGAACTCAGGTTCTCCTGACTCCAGGGCCGGGGCTCTACTGTGTCACCTAGTTGCCCCATTTTTACAGGTTTTAGGAAAATTCCCACTCACCAAAATAAGTTCCTAACCTGACTGTTACCTGGTCTTTAATAGGGCTAGAGAGTACAGAACAATGGGTATCTGAAAGGTGGGGGTAGAATACCACTAATAGAGAAGAGGCTATATATAGAATATATAGAATGAAGAATCTGGGGAAGGCAAAGAAAAAAAATTATATTATTCAAAAATGTTGCTTGTAACCATCCTTTTCTCCTTTCACTCATTACCCCAAGTCTAATTCCTTGTGAGCATGCCATAAACCTAAGGGAGAGAAGAGTAGTCTCACAATTGACCCAAAGGTACCAGTATCCAATAACAGATCATACTATATTAGCCATATCCAATATTCAGGGGTGGGAAACAACTAGGGGCAAAATAATATAAGGAATCCCATTGTATATACTCATAAGGTGAATGATATTGGTAATAACCCCCTACTTCTTACATGTGAATCCATTTTTCCTATCCTCTGATAATGACAAAAATAAGCTACTGGCATTCCACTGGGTCCATGCTTTGGTCAATATCAACAGTTGGTAGTGTCAACCAGACCAAACCAGCCTCTAAGATGTGGATGGCCAGAGCCAAACAAAGCAAGCTAGAAACAGGAAAGTCAGGAATCAAACAGAAGTTTAATTTCAAAATGAAGAAAATGACTTGCAAGCAAGCAAAGGATCTAGCCACATGGGGCCAGGACCCTGCTACTAGTAGGGGGACCTGTCATAGTGTGGTGAAACTTTGATTTATATATTTGTGACTAGACTGAGAGTCAAACTGTATAGTGCAGCCATAGCAGTGAAGCACAACAGCAACAGTGGGGCCAGGTTGTCTAGTGACAAAAATTCTATCCATAGCAGGGCTTCACGTCTGGGCCTGTTAGTGCTTGCCCCAGCTCAGGGACCTTCCATTCTATGATTTAGTTGCAGCTGAGTTCATTCAGAGGGTAAGCACAAAGGACTGTTATTATGCCAAGTTCAGGGTGCAGTCTGCTTGCTGGGCTTTAGTCCTGGGTGTCTTCTAATATCTTGACAATAGTGTAAGCATTTACCAAAAGGTTAAAAAGACACAATGCTAAGACTTAATATAATAGGGATACAAAAATTATCTAGGTAAATTTAAATTTAAATTATAATAATTTTTCTACTTCTCTCTCTGACCCTTTTCATTGCTCCCATCAATCTGCTTTGCTTTGAGGGACTACTTATTGGTAACATATGGGGTGGGACTAAATGATCATTAAAGTGTTTCTTTCTATTCTAAAGTGCTTATGGGTCTAATAGAACTTTTATTTGCACCAACACACACACACACCATGCATAACAGATATATACATAAGCCCTTACATCAGGGTTCCTGGAAGAATTAGGCTTGGATAATTCTGTTATTTGAATCCTGAAGTGACTAGAAAGCTTCACACACATAGACACACACAGCCTTTATTCTCCAGGATCAAAGGGGTTCTTTTTTAATGGTAGCTACTGTGAGTGGGGTATGGGTTTCCCCTTCAAGAAACCCCTATTGTCTTCAGGAGATTGACTAAAAATTAAAAGGAAGGAGAAATGGAAAGCAATTGGAAATGTATTGCTTCTCTTACTTTCAAAAAGTTGACAACTAACTCTAAGTTTCTGGGGCTTCTCCCCACTAGAGGGAGCATGGAGAACTAGAGGTTGGCATCAGAATCTGATTCCCCCGAAAGGCATTTAACTGTCTCTTAACACTGCAAAGCTCCAACATCATTTGGCTGCCTAGTGTTTCTGATGGTGTCATGATTTAATCAGTGAGTCTTTTCACTGATAGAGGGTACAACCCACCTGTGTAATTCTTATTCATGGCTATCTATAATTCTTCCACAGGAAGATCCATTCAAAATGCTGAATGCCTTCTTATTTTATTCATATTTCAGTAGTACCACTGTACCAATCAAGCCATCCAGCTCTAGTCTCTCATTCTCCCTTCATGACTGGCTCACTCCTCTTTTGTCCATTTATTCCCTTGATAATATCTTGTATGCCACTTCTCACGTACAGTCCTTTACTGGTAACCAGCTGTATCCTTACTTATGCCCCCATTGTGTCTTTGTATTGCCCTTTAAATAGTTTGTAATTTTTATTCTTTGGATATTATTGTATCATAGGAGTCACATCCATATAGCATCATTGAGGGACTGTTGGGTTAAAGAAATAGATTCAACAAATACATTCAACAAACATTTGCTTATCACTGAATGAATACAAAGCATTATGGTACAAAGGTACAAAGAAGACAATATTGTGCTATGATTCTATAACCAATACTACCCCATCATCTAAATGAAAGGGCAAGATCAAATGCTATGTCATGACAGATCCCAAATTAGACTGTTCTACCTCTAATGGAAGTTTTGATATTAAAAGACTTTTTTGACTCACCTCTTCAGGATGATCAAACTGCAAGATTAATAATACGAGATTTCAGACTGATTCCGCTATTGAACTGGATACAATCAACAGAAGAACTGCATGAGGAATTTATACACATCACTGGCTGTGAACATGAACTATCTGCCTTTTGCGGAGAAGACACATGGTTACTCCAAAAGTTATTAACACATTACCTTGGCTGCACTATCTGTAGCTGATCCAGAGATTATTGTCATAAAAGCTTTGGCAAGAAGTGATGTCTGCAGACCTGGAACTGATTCTGATACTGAAAAGACTGTAAGGGAGAAGAATCCATGCTACTCAGCTAGGCCAAGAAAACTTGATTAAGACTCCATATTGATTTTGTAAGGATTTCATTATGGTGGACTAATTTTCAAAATCAATCACTGAATCCCCAGAGTGGAAAGAACCCTAAAGACTCCAGAGTTCAACTCAGACATTCACTGCAACAATCAGAATTTTGCATAGATTATTTGCAAGTCACAGATTGTCAGGAATAAAGAGATAAAATTGTAAAGTGCTTTGCAATACCTTGAAATGCCACCTAAGTGCTAGTTGCTGTTATCATTATTGTTATTATTTCTGATAATACTTGCATTTTCCTCACTGGAGTAGAGCAAGTTCTTCAAGAGGGGTTTGTGGACAGGTAAGACATTTTCCTGCTACTCTTGAAGCTTGACTTACGGGGCTGAATGCTAGTTACTCTATGTTGGCTTCTTTTGCCCCTACTCAACTCCTTTTCAGATCTAGCTGTATTAACAAATCACTAGCTATCATATTATAGTAAACAGAACAGTGTAATTGGGTTAGGAAAATCATGGTAGTGTCAAACAGAAGGGGAGGGAGAGAGGGAGGGATTGAATTTGGAATTCAAAACTTAAGAAAAAATGTTTAAACGTTGTTTTAACATGTAATTGGGGAAAATATATTAAATTAGAAAAAAAAGAGTAAAACTCCCCTCAAGGGTTAGCAAGCTGTGGGAGGGTGGGCCTTAGTCACTTCTGCTGGAGGGAGTAGGGGAGGGAAAGAAAATTCACTGCAATCTCATAAAACCATAAGGCC
>NW_027185612.1:6762591-6915905 GCF_028583685.1 Petaurus breviceps papuanus | reverse complement strand
TTATATCTCTTGAGCACTAAGTATCCTAGGAAGAAAGGGGGGAAAGATGTTATATCCAACTATTACAATATTGGCAAGGTATCAGAATGTTCCCAGTCTTAGCATGTGTTTCAGACATTTGTGGATAGAAATGTGAAGTACAGATTCTTCCAGAAGAACAGTTTTGGGAGAGAAAGTATTTATAAAGCACCTGAATGAAGCTTGTCTCAGTAGGGCAAAAAAAAACAAAAACCAAAAAACAACCAAAACTGCATACAGAGGGATATCAATTGCCTGTGAGTCTTTTTCCCCCACAAGGACTAATCTTTACTGAAAACAATGGAACTGAATCAATTCTTACCACTGTAATTGAGATCATGGCACATATGTCATCTAGAGTTCAGTGAGTGGAGGAGTCAGTCTGATATCTCCATGTTAGTCAACTGTGAAAATGTTCCTCTCATGGTGACTTGACAATTTGACTAAATGATTAAAAAGCATTTCTTCTAAGCAGGCTTGTAGACATTTTTAGTATCATGGTGGTCTGGTGAAGCCCATAAACCCCTTGTCAGAATAATGTTTTAAAATAAATGAAGGATGGGCTAAATTTCAGTTAGAGGTTAGTGAAAATAATGATGTAATTATTCTCCCATCCAAGTTCATGGACTTCCTGAAATCTATCCAGGGATTTCTTGGGGCTCTGTGGACCACAAGTTAAGAATCCCTTCTCTAGAATCTCTTGGCAAGTCCTTGGGATTCACCAGAGCCCTAAAAGGAAGACCTCTCAGGTCATCACAACAATGCATGTGAGGGCACATGGCATTTCTATAGCCACTAGCAGAACACAGAGACAATCTCCCAAAGGCTATTCTCTTGTTGGCTAAAGTATTATGATACATAATGGGGAAGAAGGGGCATAATTCTGCTTTGGATTCTTTGGTGCAATGCAGTGATTTTTCCCCTTCTGACTTCCTTATTGTTTTGTATCTTTTGAAATTCCACAGTTGTATACTGCAGAGACTCGAAAGCAGTTTCTGCAATCATAAAGTACAGTGATGTTGAAAGTCTGTTCATTCATCCCTTGTGTGTGCACTGATGCCTACTCAGCATACTCCCTATGCCTTAGTTGGTTTGTCTTTAAAATGGAGATATGGTCATACGCCTTCCTCTTTGGGAAGTTATGAAGATAAATGAGGTTTGAGTTTCTTGAGATTTCAAGACATTATCGCTGTGGGTTTACAGATTCACAAACACTCCTGTCCTCCACACATACCCTGTGGCAATTCATGTGCCTTTAATACACTCCAGACCCAGGTGATAAAAATAACCATCTCTGCATCAAATAATTCCTTTGTAGACTTAACCCTTCTCAGGAGTGGGCCCCAGTGAGTAATCTTCCCCCAATATCTCCAATTGTAAAGTCTAATGAAGCTCTATAATGTACTTGACAGAAAAATACCTCCCCTATCTACTTCACTGGGCTGTTGTCAATTTCAAATGAAAATGTCTATCAACCAGGAATGTGCTAGAATTAGTTTGAGGTGGCTCTCAAGAATTGATGGTTAAAATTTCACTTTGAGCATTTTCACCTTGGAAATTGGCAAAGGCTACAAATCTGGACTTGACTTATTGTTTTGTTGATTGTCCAGACATAAGAAAGCAATGGAGAAAATGTTAATAATGCTGGATAAATTTCAAAGTGTGTGGTGCATTCTTTTTCTCCTCCTTCTTCTTTGAAAAGCCAGTTGTTAAACTTTCACGCTATCGACCAAAGATGATTTGAAAGTTTGTCCAGAAGACAAAGAAAGAGACTGTACTGTGTGATTACTTTATTGGTATCAACATTAGATACAATAACTGAATGAATGGCTAAGAAGATTAAAAAAAAACAGTCGACTTCTGAAAGCAAGGGAATATTTGTTGAATAAGTTTTGTTGTTTTTTTTTAAACGCTGATGCTTAGACCTCCATTGTTCTTGGTATCTACCTGGTTACTGCTAGGAGTTGGTGTGCAGTGGAAAGAATACACTGGCTTTCAAGTCAGAGGACTATGGTTTGAATATTGGCTCTGCCACTCACTGCTTTGGGCAGGGCATTTTGCATTTCTAGGATGAGCTTCCTCATCTATAAAATGAGAGAGCTGGCCTGGATGATCTTTAAGGTGCCTTTCAGCCCATTAGAAGTCATTTAATCAACTACCCACCTCCCTATTACTCTCTTGTTTTACAGATGAACAAAGTAAAGCAACTCTAATGGTCTTACTTTTGGTGTGAGGATAGGAATACTTAGTATCCATGGTGCTAGACAAAGAAACTAATACTAGCATATACGTATATATATATATATATATATATATATATATATATATATATATACATATATATGTAACTTTTAAAGTTTGTAAAAAATATAATATCTCATTTGATCCTCACAATAACAATTTAAATATTATTATAATCCCCATTTAGCCAATAAAGCAACTGAAGCTGAGAGGTTAAATGACCTTCCCAGGGCCACATAGCTACTAAATGTCTGAGGCAGGATTTGATGCCAAGCCCAGCAGTCTATCCATCTAGCAAAAGTCAACTCCCCCCAAATCCCAGTCTATGCACTGACTTTATATTTCTAATTTCCAATACAATTCAGTTCAATGAAATAAAATTAAACCAATATTTATTGAGACCTACTATGTGCCCAACAGCATGGGGAATATAGAAGCACATAGTTTTTATATTCAGGAAGACTGCAGTTACTTTGGGGAAATAAGTTCATACATGAAATATTTACTGCAGAGCTTTGATAGTAACAAAATTAAATCTCTGATACTTCTGGTCTTTTTCAGTATGGCAGAAGAAATTTCTCCTTCTTCTTACTTCCCTGGAATCCTCACCTGTTCCTGAGAGTGAAGTCTGAGGTCTAGCAGAGAATCCAAATAATTCCAACAAGCATTTATTATGATTTACAGAATTACATAATCATATAAGAAATAAGCTCTTAAAGTTCATTTAATATAAATCTCTCATTTTACAAATGAAGAAATGGAGACTCAGAGAAATACAGCAACTTGCCCAAGGTTGCAGAGCCAGGATTTGGATCTGAGTCTTTTATGTTTAAATTCAGTGTTCTTTCTTGTTCTCCCTTCCCCTCATTCAGTCACTTGCCAAGTCATGATTCTGCCTCCACAATATCTCTCTCATATGTTCCCTTTCATCTACTCACATGGCCACCATCTTGGTTCATCCATTCATCACCTCTTGATTGGATCACTGCAACAGATTCTTCCTATTCCCTTCTTCCAGTCTCTCCCCTCTCCAATACATCCTGTCCAAATCTTCCTAACCTTCCTAGAGCACAAGCGTCTCACCTTGTCACTATTCTTCCCAAGAAGTTTTTATGGTTCCCTATTGTATCCAAGATTTAAAGAGCTCTTCAACTTGATATTTAAAGTCATTCACAAGCAACCAATCTATATTTCCAGGCTTATTTCACATCCCCCCTTTTTCCCACTCTATAGAAATGAAGAAAGGAAGGAAGGAAGGAAAGAGAAAGAAAGAAGAAGAAAAAGAATGGAAGGAAGGAAGGAAAGAAAAAGAAAGAAAGAAGGGAGGAAGGAAAGATCTGTAAAGTGCCTACTATGTGCCAGGCACTGTGCTAGGTGTTGGGGATTCATATATAAAAGTGAGTCAAGGAGTTTACATTCTGACAGGGAAAAACAATACTGTATATGGGAGAGTGACTAGGGAAGGAAGTTTTAGCCTGGGGAGTCTTGGTAAAGGTGAGTAGATCCAGTACTGGATTTGCAAATCACTTCTCTGTTCTTGCCTCAATTTCCTCACTTGTAAAATGATCCAAAGTGCTCTCACTGCCCCTTCTCTTTCTCCTATACTTATCTATCTGTACTTAGAAGAAACCCTTTCTGATTTCCATAGTTGTTAATATCCTCCCCCCTTATGCTTCCTGAAAAGACCAAACTATCTTTTAATATGATCCTCTTTTGCTATATATTAATGAGTTTCTGAAGATGGTATAGAACATGGTTGTTGGTTGATCCTCTTCTCATAGCATGGACTGCTAGGTCATCCTAGAGCTTTTCATACAGAGAAGAGATGAGTATGTCATCTGGAAAGCTTTATTCCAGGTGACAAAGAAAAATTCCATTCACAGGCATCTTCCCAGGGAGAGTTAAAGACAGCTTGAGGTTTTGAAAGAGAATCCTGAGTTGGCTGCCTTCTGCTTGCACTTATGGAAACTCCATTCTAATGCCCAAAGGGAGAACAGAGTGCCTAGAAGTCTCCCAGGGTTTGGGAGAGAGAGACTTGTTGTATTTCATTTACAATTTATGAAGTGAGTTTAAAGACATTTAGCAAATAAGGCAGCACAATCTGTAAATTCATAGCATTGAAGCAACTCTAAATAAGGTCTGCAAATGTTATTACACTTGATTAACGTGATTTGTCAATGTCTGATCCAGATGAGCAGAGATGAGGAATACTTTCTGTCAGGAGCAAAGGCTCTTCTGTAGAAAACACTACCAGAGATGGGGAACCTGTGGCCTCATGTGGCCCCCTGCATCCTTGAGTGCAGCTCTTTGCCCAAATCCAAGGATTCAGGGCCTCACTTGAGGACCTAGAGGGCCACATGTGGCCTTGAGGCTGCAGGTTCCCCACTGCTGTACTCTTGAGCTGAGCACATATTGTGTGCTCTAATCCTCTGTGTTTATAAAATCCAGATTGTCAGTGTGTAAGGAGAAGTTGAGGATGTGGGTGTCTCTCCTCTGTTAGTCATTCCCTCCCTCTCTTCCCTAATAATAAAACATACTTGGCCGGGAAAAACATGATTTTCTTTTCTACTTTCTCAGGATGGTCCCTGGGTTAGTGCTGAATCCTAATGAGACCTAGGTCCTTGTCTGGAATCCTGTGTGGACCAGGTCACTTATTTCTGATTCTTATTGATGGGTGGTGCCCATATGCCTGGCTTAGACATTGTGTAGCAGGTCTTAAGGGGAACCAGGGATTGGTGGATCTTATCACACAGTGAAATTCTGATGACTATTGATAATAATACTAATAATAATGGCTAACATTTCGATAGCATCATATTTAAGGTTTGCAAAGCACTATCCATGTTTCTTTTCATCTTCACAACATCTCTTTGACCTAGGTGCTATTATTATCCTGTCCCCATTTCACAGATGAGGAAACTGAAGCTGATTGAGATTAAAGGACTTACCCAGAGTCACTCAGCTAGTAAGGCAACACTCTATCCACCATACTACCTTGTTGCCTCAGAATAACTTGGCATTGCATAAGATTAAGTGAATAGTCTGTGGCTGGTAGGGTCATTGGTATATATACTGTATGTGCTGTATGCTTGTTCACTGTATGTCAAAGTGTTCACTCTTCCCCGCCCTCCTCCATGTTCCTGAGTCTATCATTCCTTCTCCTCTGCTTATAAAATTCCTTCACCCACCTAGCAAAATTCTATGCATACCCTAAGGCCCAACTCGGATCAATAACTCAATTGCTTCATTTATCCATTTGTAAAACACCAGTTACTTATTAAGCACCCCATATATTCAAAGCTCAGGATACAAAGATTAGTACAGGATAACCCTTGCTTTCGAGTATTTTACATTCCCCTGGGTCCTCAGTGGATTCTAGTTGTCTTTTTCACATAATTTAGCACTTGATTATTTATAGTGTTATATTATACTGCCTTCCCCCAAAGATAGAGATAATGTAATAAAATGGGGTATATATATGGAGGGTAGTATATTAAATTGTACTTAGATCTGCAACCTGGTTTGTACCAGACTTGCTACTTAATTTCCTCAAAGCCTTGGCATATTATCAAGGCTGGATTAGGTAGAAACTTTAGATTTGACAGATGAGTTTATCAGTATATCCAACTACATACCCACTCTCCCACAAAGGGGGTGGCACTGAACGCTTAGTCAGATGAACAGCTTAGCCCAGCTGTTCTCAATGTCCCAGCATTTTGTACTCTTCAAACTTGACTCTCTGAACCACATCCATTCCATCTCCTGCCTTTCAGTGACTGGGTTTCTTTAGTTCCTCTGCTCTGCTTACCACCATTATTTCTATTCATTTGTATGAAATCTCATTTGCTCTGCCTTTTTCCTGCTGTCTCCTTGTGTCCCAGGTTGTTTTTGGAAGATCCTTGGGATTGGAAATATCTTCTTGCCAGTCTATTGTCCCGATCACCAAGGCAAGATGGTGATCAAGATAGATATGCCTGCAGTGTCTAAGTGACAGCAGCTCAGCTGAGCTGTGCATGTAGAAATCTCACTCATCCAATAACAAAATGGAGCCAAGTTTTCCTGGTGCTCACTTAAAAAGAGGAACAGATGAATATGACAATGTGAGTCTGTATGTGTTAAATCAATTGGTTTGTCATTACACAAATATTTATTGAGTACCTACTATAGGTCCTGAGTTCAAGGAACTTAAATTTTATGGGAGAAAGTATCATCTGTACAGATAAGCAATATAAAATTCATACAAAGCAACCACAAGGTGGTTTGGGGGTATGTGAGGGAACATATATCCCACCACCAATTCCTCACCACATTCCCTGCCAGTTTGAAAACTGTTTGGAAACCAAAAATGGAAGCTGTTGAAATGCTATTTGTCTTCTTTGGCCCAGAATTGGAAGTTTTACTTTGTCCATAGTTGGTCCTTCCTGTCTCCTGGCTTCCCTGGCTTCCTTCAAGTTCCTGCTAAAATCCTACTTTCTACAAGAAGACTTTCCCAATCCTTTTAATTTTTTTAGTGCTTTTCCTTTATTGATTATCTCTAATTTCTACTGTATATAACTTGTTTATACATAGTTATTGGTGTGCTGTCTCCCCCAATGGAGTTTGAACTCCTCAAGGGCAGGAACTCTTTACCTTTTTCTTCCTTCCTTCCTTCCTTCCTTCCTTCCTTCCTTCCTTCCTTCCTTCCTTCCTTCCTTCCTTCCTTCCTTCCTTCCTCCCTTCCTTCCTTTTATTTCTCTCTCTTTTTCTTTCTTTTATAGTAGTTTATTTTTTCCCCCAGTTACATGTCAAGAAAATTTTTAGCATTCATTTTTACAAGATTTCGAATTCTATTTTTTCCCCTCCCTCCCCTCCCTTCTAAAAGTGGTAGGCAATTTGATATAGTTCATACATGTGCAATCATGTAAAATTATTTCCATACTAATCACAGTTCTGAAAGAAGAAATAGATAAAAAAGAGAGAGAATAAAGGAAGTGAAAAATATGCTTTGATCTGCTTTCAGAGTCTGTCAGTTCTTTCCTGGGTCTGTATAGCATTTGGCCTTTACCTTTCTTTGTACCCCTGTGCTTAGCTCAGTGCCTAACCCATATTAAGATTAATAAATGTTGACTGACAGGCTTTGCATTGTAATAGGACTCCAGTATCCTAAGTCATACATTCGTACTAGGCATTTTTCTAGGCATATGGCACAAAGAATTTCTGGAACTAGAAACTTAAAACAAACCATTGTCAGGCAATTTCCTGAATTGAATTCTTGTGTTTGGCATCATTAGTACAAAGTCATGAGATCTGATAAAGGTAGTGAGAAGTGAGGTCAAAATAGTTATCAGGTAGCAGTGAATGTGGAGCATGGAGATAAAAAGTAAGGAAGGATGGGGAATGCAAGAGTCTGGGAGTGATGGGTATTAAAACACTCTTCTACCTTGGTGCATAAATTGATGTGGTAGATCCCAAATGAAAAATCCAGAAAGGCTCCCTTTATTCCTTGTCAAGTGAAGTCAATAAGCATTTAAGTGATTCTGATATGTCAGGCACAATGCTAAGCACTGGGAATGCAAAGAAAGGCAAAAAGAGAGTCTTTGCCTTCAAAGAGTTTATATTCTAAAGAAGGAGACAACATGTAAACAGCCAGGTAGATACAAGATATACAGAGAGTAGATGGAGTAAGTCTGAGAGGGGAAGTCTTGGGGGCAGGAGTGTGGATGGAGGAGAGACCAGGAAAGGATTCCTAGAGTAGGTGGGATATGACTAAAATCCTGAGAAAAGATAGGGAAGAGGAGGCTGTGTAAAGAGGCATTACAGACATAAGGGATGGTTACTGCAAAGCCACGGAAATGGAGTGTTATGCTCTAGGGATTGCAAGTGGGCCAGTGTTTCTGGAAGAAAGAGTTCATGGAGGAGAGGAGATTGAAGATGTGGAAAGGTCCCAGGTTATGAAGAACTTTAAATGCCAAACAAAGAAGTTCATATTTGATCCTTGAAGGTAACAGGAAGCCACTGGAGCACGTTGAGCAAGGGGGAGGAGGGGTGATATGGTCAGACCTACATTTGGGAAACAGGACCTTTGCAGTTGATGGGAGGATTGACTAGAGTGGTGAGCGACTTGGAAAAGTCCTGAAGGCCTGGACCAGGGTTGGGACTGTATGAGTAGAGAGTAGAGAATGTATACAAGAGATGTTGTGAAGGTGAAAGCAGTGAGGATTGTTAACAGGCTGGATATGTGGGGCAAATAAGAAGAAGGAGTCCAGGTGACATGAAGGTTGTGAGCCTAGGTGATGGGGAGAATGGGGTCCTGGCCAGTAACAGGGAAACTAAGAGGAGGGTAGGTTTTGGAAGAAAAGATAATGAGTTTGGTTTCAGATTATGGCAAAATTCTATAAGGAGACAATTAGAAGAAAGTATACCCTTCCCCTCCTTTTCCCTCTCCTCCAGCCACCAATCCTTTCATGCCCTTTGGTATACAGGGGCTGAGTAGCATCTATTAACTCTACTAGTGAGGTGGTCTGCTAAATAGAGCATTGGATGTGGTGTCAGGAAGACCTGCTTACTAGCTGTGTGATCCTGGACGAGTGACTTAATCTCAGCCTCAGTTTCCTCCTCTATAAAACAGAGATAACAATAGCACTTATCTCCCAGAGTTGTGTTGAGGATCAAATCAAATAATATTTTTAAGGTGCTTTGTATACTTTAAAGTGCTATCTAAATGCAAACTTTTATAAATATGCTTGCCAGGTACCAAGCTTCTTCAAATGTCCTATTTATCCTCTCCTCTGGCCCCAAACTCTGAAATTTCCTGTCTCATATTATCTGGGCAAAACTTCTTGTTTCACCACATTGGTCTGAGTCAGCTGTGACTGCCTATTGATTCCTGACAACCAGCCCTTGTTCTCATGAAAATGAGAGTTCTCCCCTCCCAAAGCCCTACATTTCCCTTCGATTATACTCTGGCATTATTCTGTGGAATCCTTCAGCACTCTGCATCTTTCTTTTGCCAAGAGAATGTGTCATTACTAGGACTGATTCCACCTACAGAAGGCTATAGTGCCAGCTAATTAAGCCTGCTTGAAAAGAAAAGAAAATGAACCAGGATAGGGGGAAAGGGCAGATATTCTTTCACTTCAGTGCCAAAAAGGAAGGAATTGAGTCCTAGTCTTTTCAGTATGTGACTTATAGACTGAAGGGTTTGGAAAAGACTTCTTTACTAGTGAGTAGAATGGGAGATCTTTTTGTGGTCGAGAGGTCCTTCTCTTTTTTTCTTTCCTGAGGTTCAAATCTTCTAACTCTTCTCAGAGTCCAGCAGTGTTCCCTTCTTATTTCCATATGATCCAGAGTAGTTGGGAGCAATATAGTTAGTACCTGGACCACTCAATTTCTTAACCTGATCTAGGTCAGGTTTTTTTCATTTGAAAATTATTCATGATAAGTAACTTCCCAAAATTCATCAGAATCAATAGGCCCCTTTTGTAGGCTTCCAACAAGGAATGTAAATAGATGATAATATATGAAATATTTTTTCATCTCCTACTGGTACATCATACTATAGTGGAAAGAATTCTGGATTGGAGTCAGAGGATCTAGCTTCAGATCTTGGCTTTACTTAGTGTTGGGCATGTTTGGAATTTCAGAGATCACAGGAAAAACTACAGTGTTTATTAAATAAACCATGTGGACATGTACAAGCAGTGTACGTGAAGTAGTGCAGTTGGGTTCATTTTGTGGCCACCTTTACAACAGCATCTTCATCAGGCTTAAGGAAATGAGACATTATTAACTAATTGATCCTAGAAGTTCAATTATATTAATAGAATGATGACCTCAAACCTGATGGTACAGCAGATGTGAGGGGTGGTACAGTTTTTATATAAATACAGAGCCTGGATGCCACAATGTAGAATAATCAAACCTCAGTCATGTTTGAATACTGCGGTTATGAATAGGTCAAATAAAACTAAAGACAGGGGGTGGCAAAATGCCTTTTGAGTTAGGGTCTACACTGATTGATATTTGTCAATCACTTTAAACTTCTATCATTTGTCCTCTGAGAGAAGATGCCTATTTTAACTGGACTGTGTCAATCATTTACCAGCTGGATGGCCATGAGAAAGTCATGTAATCTCTCTGAGCCATAGTTTTTTCATTATAAAATGGAGATAATGGTAATTATATATTCTATCCAATGGATTCATTGCAAAAAAGCATATTGTGAATTGAACATCACTAGCTATTAGAACTAATGTTGATGCCTTAATAACAGCCAAGCCAGCATTGGTCAAAATTATGTCAAAGTATATTTCCTCTCTTTTATTTTTTTGATCCTCTCTTCCTTCCAGTAGCATTGCAGCATTGGGTATGGCATCTTGCCCAGGCCTGTTCTGGCTGGATGATGTCCCATGTTTACAACCTTTCCTATCCTCTTCTCCTATCAACACTTGCATCTTCTAGCAGTGGTTTTGTTTTTTTTGATGTGAGAGTACTTTTATTTGAATCCTGGCACTGCCACAAACTATGCAACCTTAGAAAAAGACAGAAACCAAGTATTTATTAAATGCCTATCGCATCCTAGGCATTGGGCTATATATAATCTCATTTGATCCTTACAATAATCCTAGGAGGTAATTGTTATTATTACTTTCATTTTATAGTTAAGGGAAACTGAGGCAGGCAGAAGTTAAGGGACTTGCCCAGGGAAACCCAGCTAATACATGTCTGAGGCCAAATTTGAACCCAGGTGAGATCTCCCTGACTGGCTTGCTATCCACTTCATTATACTTATCCTCCTTCAAGTCAAACTCAGCCTGAGTTTTCTCAGCTACAAAATGAGGGGGTTGCAATAGTTGATCTTTGAAGCCTCTCTGAGCTCCAGATTGTTCCTTGAGGGCCCTGTGTTAGCTATAAGTGCTTAATAAATGTTTATTGATTAATTGGCTATTGGATGCTAAGGTCTCCATGGCCTCATGTGATGTGACCTTTTTCCTCCTATTCCTTTTCCCCAACCTAGCTAATATTTTTATTTTAACAGAAACCTTTCAGCCAAAAGGAGTGGGCACCCTGGTACATTAGGAGGTCAGGTAGATTTGGCTCTACAGCAAGGGGGTGTTGGTCAAATATCAACCCCCACCCCGAAAGTATGCACAACACACTTTTGAGTTTAATGTATTTTATTAACGTTTTTGCCTTTACTTTCTTAAGTCCAGATAATCAACAAAACAGTAAACCAAGCCTGATTCCTGAGGTGTAAATGCTCACACTGAAAACTGAACATTCAACTTTCACTAACTATTTCTAAATGACCACAGCCCAGCGCACTCCTGCTGTCCCTCAGGTGGGGGTGGTTTTCTACACCACTTATGTGTAATGTCAGTCCTGAGTATAAGTTCTCTACTTAGGGCTTTTTTTTTTTGGTCTTTTCTCCATCATACTTTGCCTGCTGCCATCTATTTTCTCCAGGTGTTTCTGGTTCAGCATGCTTATTCCTCCTGTTTTCCCTTCAATCCCATTGTAATCTTTGGGCTGCTGGGGTGACTTGATGCTGTCCCTGCCATAAGATCTTAAACCAAATTGGCGGGGGGAAGAGAGAGGGGGAAGAGGGAGAGGGAGAAGAAGAAAAAGAAGGGGGAAGGAGAGGGGAAGGAGGATGGAAGGAGGGAGAGAGTGAGCAAACCACCTTTGTGGTGTTACGTTTTCCTATAAGGAGGTAAGTTGGCAGTATCACCTCATGACTTTGCTCCAAGAAAACACGTTCCAGTGTCACTGTGAGCCCTGGTGCTCACCTAGAATCTGAAGCCAGCTCTGAAAGTGGGCATGTTGGACACTCAGGCAGTGCGTGCTGTGGTCATTGAGGGGCATAATCAAGCTGCAAAACTGATCCTGAAGTTCCTGAGCTTGGCACCTGGATGATGATAGAGTAAAGCTGTAAATGTATTTAGAAAACTCACTGTCACCTTTCATCTAGGTATCACCAGAAATAGGGAGAGAGACAGGGCCTGGCTGTAGCTAAATTCCAGACCTGTGATTTCGTTGGTTTGGAGACTCCTAGATGACAAAGCTTTTTCTCCTAATGAAGGATGGTGCTTTCTTTGGAACGTGTTCTTAGTGTTGCCTGGCACACAGAAATGTGAAGTGACTTAACAGGGTCAAAGGGTCAATATGTGTAATAAGAGACAGAACTCACACTCAGGTCTTCCTGGGCCAAGGATAACTCTCTCTCTCTCTCTACTACTTAATGGTGCCTCTCCTTTCCCTCCAAATAACTCCTTTCAAAGCTCAGTCTCTAAACTTCAGGGAAGCTGTCCCTGTACCTAACACCAGAGAATTGTCATCTTACAACCAGCTGGCAATGAGGCTGTGTTCTCTTAGGACAGGGGTTCTTAACGGGCTATCCACAAACCCTCAGGGGGAGGAGGTCCATGGATAGATGGGGGTGGGGTTTGTGAATTTGGATGGGGAAAATGATGTCATTCATTTCATTGACCTCTAATTGAAATTTTACATTTCTTTCGATTATTTGAAAACATAATTCTGAGAAAGGATCCCTAAGATTCACCAGACTGACCCAACAAAAGGTGAGGAACTTTTGTTTCAGAGTCTGTCCTTACAACTGCTTTCTTTCTGACCCCTCCCCTGGAAGTACAAAAATCTCCTTGAGATTGAGCCCATGGCCCCAAAAGTGAGCTCTGTCGACCTCCCTCTTTTAAAACAATACACTTATCACCATATACATTTTTATTTTAAAAGAAATGCTTGTTGGTTTGAAGTCTCACTCTCTTCATGTAAGGATTGATCAATGACCCTGGACTTTAGAATGAAATTAGACACAACTGAGTAGACACTCGGATATTTTACTTCTCCATGCCTCAAAAGCAACTTCAACTTCTCAAAAGAAATGATCAAAATTGGACCAAGTTGGGATTGCTTAGATGGACACCAAATTGTACATTTTTAAATTTCATATATTTTCTCTATTTTAGAAAGTTCATTGATGTTTTGTTTTTGCCTTACAAACATTTACAGATTATCTCCACTTAATACAATTAAGTAAAATTAACACTATAATATGACCTCATCTGAAAATGCAAGTAACATTACACATTGGTAGTGCCCCTCACCTCTCCATTTCTAAAAAAGAAAAGGAAATTGTCTCTGCTCTTTCTCCCACTCTCCACTTCCCTTTTTCTCTTTCTGTTTTAAAAGCTAAACTCCAATCTGATATTTCAGAAGCACCCCACAAAGCAGGCCCTTCCAGTGACTCCCTGTGCTTCATCTGGTGTCTTTATCCATCCAAAGAGCTGGGGGGCTGAGGGAGGAGGGGAGTGATGAGGGACCTGCTGTGCCTGCAGGAAGAGATAGTATAAAAATTTCATGCTCTTGCTCTGTGAACAGAAGGCTAACGCCACATGGGCTCCAGCTCCCCACTGGCCTGCCCTTTCCCCAAGCTGAGGAGAAGGTCCGTGGTGTTTGAGCAAAGGATTAATAGAAAGCAAAAGGTCACAAGGCAAGCTGACAGGAACCACTGTAAATCTCCTACTGGAGGGGTGGTGGGGGTGGAGAGAAGCCCGGTTCTTTTGGAGGTGTATTCAAGATTTTTTTTTTAACTGGGAGAAGGCCAGAAGTGGAAATTTTCTTGATATCTAGTGTTTGTCTAAGGGGCCAAATCCTTTATTAGTCTGTCTCACATTGCACATGTGTGTGCTTCATCCTCTCTTCCCTGCCTTAGTTTTTTGGCTATTCCGTCTCTGGTGTTGAGTTGCAAGTGGAAGAACATTTAGGTGGACCCTGCCATTTTGCAGGTGAGCACCAATGGAGCTCATCCAATTTGTCATTTCATAAAGCCGAGTAATAATTCCATATAGAGCAGACATGCCGCTGTGCTTGTGGACCCCAATTTGTTTAATGACTGAAAGAACCCTGGTTCTAGGATTAGAGATTGTGGAATCCTGGACCAATCAATTAAATAATCTCCCTGAGCCTCAGCTTCCTTATTTGTACAAGGGGAACAATAATACCTGCACTACCTGCCTTTATAAAGACTTTGTAAAATTTAAAGTACACTAGCCAGTCAATAAGCCTTTAGTAAGCACCTACTGTGTGTCTGACACACTGTGGTAATTGCAGAGAATACAAAGAAAGGTAAAAGACTGTTTCTGCCCTTGAGAAACTCATGATCCAATGGGGAGACAATATGCAAACAACTCTACAGGGTCGTGAGGTAGAAGAGGGGTCAGCTGGGCGGCACAAGAGATAGAGCCCTGGGCCGGGAGTCAGTCCTCTTCCTGAGTTCAAATCCAACCCTCAGACATGTACTAGCGGTGTGACCCTAGGCAAGTCACTTAACCCTGTCTGCCTCAGTTTCCTTATCTGGAAAAACGAGCTGGAGAAGGAAATGGCAAACCATTTCAGTACCTTTGCCAAGAAAGCCCCAAAGGGGGTCATGAAGAGGTGGACGTGGCTAAAGCAACCGAACAGCAACAATCAACAGAGGGAAGGAAGGGATTGGGAAGAGAAAAGAAGATGGTGTCACTGGATGGAAAGGTGGATAGGGTGGCAGGATATAAGACATAAGAAAGCTGGAGAGATGGGGGCTAGGGCTGGGTTATGGAGGGCTTTGAAGGCCAAGCAAAGGCTCTTGTATTTGATTTTGGAGGTGATGAGAGCCACTGGACTGCACTGAGTGCAGAGATGACATAGTCAGACCTGAACTTTAGGAAAATCACTCTGGTGGCTGAATGGAGAGTGGACTGGAGTTGGAGAGACTTGTGGCAGGCAGACCTGCCAGCAGGCTCTTGCACTAGTCCACATTAGAAATGCGATGTTATTATTGTCCAAAGGAACAGAGGTGGTTGTGGTAGGACCCACATCTCCCAGTGCCCGGTTTGGAGTACTTGTCCACTCATATACTAAGAGGACTGACTACCTGAGGTAGTTTGGGACTGGAGTTAGCTATTATCCATGGTAGTGTAATTTTGTCTCATTAAAGTGCCAAGGCTTAATAGCTCAAAACTACACTAAGACTTCTGGGACAGCCTTTTAATCTTGGTACCTAGTGAAGGAGTTAATATGACTGAGGAATGTTCAACAATTTAATAATTCAACAGACTTTTATGAAGTAGTTACTCTGTGCAAGACCCTCTGAGTTCATTTCACTTTTTCTAGTGCTTCAGGGTGAAATCATGAGGGTGACAGGACTCAGAGATGGAAGAAACTTTAGAGATCATGCAGTGCAAGGTAGTGGAGCTGGGATTCAAACCCAGAGCTAATGTTTGTTACACTGCATAAAAGGTAACTTCAAAATTATTGGAGGGTTTTCTGTTGGTTTTTTTGTTTTTGGCCCGGACATATGATCTCATTGATACTCCCAATTGGGGAACACCGATTCAGATCAACACCTGCTGTACAGTTTACAGTCTTAGAGGGTTGCCTGAAGCAATGGGTAAGTGACTTGTCCAGGGTCACACAACCAGCATATAACAGGAGGAAACTTGAAGCCAGGTCTTTCTGACTCTGAAGCTATGTACTATACCATACTAACTCTCTCCTAAATTGTTATAACATAATATAATTAATATGAATGTGCATACTATTTATCAATATTTTTCATTTCCTTTTTTTACTTTTCAAATGCTTTATTAACTTCTGATTTATATCATTCATTTCTGCCAGATTTTGAGTTACAAATTTTCTCCCCGTTTTTCCCCTACCCACCACCCCAAAATAGCAGTCCCACAGGATATCCCCTCCTCCAATCTGTTTTCTTCCATACCCCTTTTGACTTTTCCAGTGGATCTCTATGCCCCAGTGCCTGTATATCTTATTTCCCAATTACATGTAAAATAGTATTAATAATAGTATATATATATATATATATATTTGAATATTTGATTTTAAAACTTTGAATTCCAGATTCATTCCCTTCCTCCCTTGACACACACCCTTACTCGGAAGATAAGCAGTTCAGTATAGGTTGTACATGTGTGTCTAATGCAAAACAATAGCATAGTAGATATATTGTAAAAGACTAACTATATTTCCCTCCCTCCTATCCCACCTCCCACTTGTTCTATTCTCTACTTTGATCCTGTCCCTTTTCAAAAGTGGGTGCTTCCAACTTCCCTCCCTCCCAGCCTGCCCTCCCTTCCATCATCCCCCCTCTCATCCCCTTCCCCCCCTACTCTCCTGGAGGGTGAGATACTCTATTTAGTGTGTATTTCATTCCCTCCTCAAGCCAAATTCAATGGGAATAAGGTTGACCCATTCCCTTTTGCCTTCCTATTCTTCCCCTCCATTGTAACCATTTTCCCTTGCCTCTTCTATATGAGATAGTTTACCCCATTCTGTCTCTCCCCATCTCCCCTCATTATATTCCTCTCTTACCTCTTAATTTGACCTTTTAAGTATCATCTCTTCCTGTTAAATTGATCTTGCACCCTCTACATATACCTGTAAACATATATACACACATTGACATATGTATTCATATGCCCATATATACCCTCATATATAGGCATATATTTTTCTATTTCCTTCAACTACTGAGAAAAGTTTCATAAGTTACAATTATTGTTTTTCCATGTAGGAATGTTAATAGTTCAACTTTGATAAGTTCCTTATGATTTCTTTTCCTTGTTTACCTTCTCATGCTTCTCTTGCTTCTTGTATCTGAATGTCAAATTTTCTATTCAACTCTGTTTTTTTCAGCAAGAATGCTTGAAAGTCCTCTATTCCATTGAATGACCATATTTTCCCCTGAAACATGATACTCACTTTTGCTGGGTAGGTGACTCTTGGTTTTAATCCCAGCTCCTTTGACCTCTGGAATATCATATTCCAAGCCCTTTGATCCCTCAGTGTAGAAGCTGCCAGATCCTGGGTTATCCTCATTGTGTTTCCACAATATTCAAATTGTTTCTTCCTAGCTGCTTGTAATATTTCTCTCCTTAATCTGGGAATTCCAGAACCTGGCTATAATATTCCTAGGAGTTTTCTTTTTGAGATCTTTTTTAGGAGGTGATTGGTGGATACTTTCAACCTCTGTTTTGCCCTCTGGTACTAAAACATCAGGGCAGTTTTCTTTGAGAACTTCCTGGAGGATGATTTCTAGGTTCTTACTTTGATCGTGGCTTTCAGGTAGTCCAATAATTTTAAAATTATCTCTCCTGGATCTATTTTCCAGGTCAGTGGTTTTTCCCATGAGATATTTCACATTTCCTTCTATTCTTTCATTTGTTTGGATCTGTTTAACAGCGTCTTGATTTCTCATAAAGTCATTAGCTTCCATTTGCTCCAATTTAATTCTGAAGCAATGATTTTCCTCATTGAGCTTTTGAGATTCTTTTTCCATCTGGCAAATTCGGCTTTTTAAGGCATTGCCTTTTTGAGCCTCTTTTGCCATTTGAGTTAGTCTATTTTTCAAGGTGTTATTTTCCTTAATCAGGCTGTTGACTCTCATTTCGTAATTTTCTTGCATCATTCTTATTTCTCTTCCCAATTTTTCCTCCACCTCTCTTATCTGCTTCTTAAGGTCCTCTATGGCCTTTAACCAGCTTGTATTTTCCTTTGAAGCTTTTGGTGCAGAAGTTCTGACTTCACTGTCTTCCTCCTGTTCCATGCTTTGCTCCTTTTTGTTCCCCAAATAGGAGTTTAATATTAGAATCTTCTGTCTGCTTTGTTTCCTTTGCCTGGTCATATTGCCCCTCAGTCACTTGACCCCTGGGCTTTTTGCCACAGTAGGACTCTGCCACCAGACAGGGGAGCTTTCGTCCCAAACACTGGGGTTTTCTCAGCTGCTGGAGGTATTAGATGGGTGCCCTCTCTGAGGTCTCCACACACTCTGGCAAGCTGGACACACACCCCAGGACCTCCACCCTAGACTGCAATCCAGATCCAAGAAGGTTAAAGCAAGAGGGATTACCCCTCAGACTGGTGCTTGGTCCCCCTACACTCTGCAGGCCAGGAGCTAAAGCTGTTATGTGGCTCAGCGGCTTCTCACCCAAGGGCAAAAGTTGATGCACTCCTACTTACTGGGTCCCAAAGTCCAGACTACACTGACCTCTCACTTTGTCCTTCGCATCTATGTGTTGATAAATCTGGAAACGGCCACAGCTGCTGCTGATCTGGAGTACCTCCGGCCGGTCGCTGGTTGGTGTGGGGCTGGGCTCGACTCCCAGAGTGCTGTGCTGGCTGATTCCTGCTGGCCTGCTGGGCTGTCCTCAGCGGGAGGTTAGCTTCTCTGTGTCATTTTGTGGGTTCTGCAGCTCTAAAGTTTGTTTAGAGTCCCCTTTTTACATGGATTGGGGAAGGTGGAAACTGGAGCCCCTCGGAGGTCATGTTTCTACTCCACCATCTTGACTCCGCCCCCACATTTCCTTTTCTTAAACACCTAATTTGCTTGTTAGTTCTTGAAAACTTGGAGTAAAGTTGCACATATCCACCTGAGGGCCCTCCCCTCAGGTGTCACTGCTATTGAGGTATTTTTGACTCTTCATAACCCCTTTTGGGATTTCTTTGGCAAAGATACTAGAGAGGTTTGTCATGTCCTTCTTCAGCTCATTTTCCAGAAAAGGAAACTGAGGCAAACAGGTTTAGGTGATTTGCCCAGGGTCACATGACTAGTAAGTATCTGAGGTCAGATTTGAACTCAGGCCACCCCACTATGCCACCCAGCTGCCCTTCACCTCACATAGCAAAGGCCATGCTTGAACAGTTCTGTCAATAGGCCCAAGGTGCTCTCAGACCTGATTAGCCTTGGCTTTCCTGAAGCACTTTTCTTCTCCACCCCTCTCCCTGCCTTTACCGCCCCCCTCCCCAGTCAATTTGGGACAAATCTGCACCTGGAGGCTGATTAGTGGACAAAAAGACTCAGCTGCCTGTTCCCCGAGGGCTTTGAAGGTGCCCTAGACCACGAGAGTCTCTGTGACCTGATGGATGACCGACCTGCTGAGCTGCTATATCACCGTTGCACATTCTTGCTATGACCTGGCAAAGTAAACCTCCTTTTGTTAAAAGTTTAGTAACTTGTCTGAGGACAGAATCTGGGCCTCTTGACTTACTTGGCTGTTAAGTTGGGGAAAGAGGCCTGTGTAAATAGGAGGAGGAGGGAGGCGTGATCGGATGCAGGAGGCTGCCTGGATCCTGTGGCCACCGAGCCCTCCTGATCTCATCTGGAGAGTCCATTCTGGGGCACTGGGAGTCGGGCAGGGCAGCTCTGTGGGGCCCTGAAAGCCCCAAGGCCAGCATCCCTCGGGTGGTGCCGACTTTGCTTCCTCCAGCTGGACTGCAAGTAAAACGGCCCGTGCATTCAGCAGGTAGAGACGGAGCTCTGGGCTTTCAGGGACTGTGCAGCCGTGGCCAAGGGGCAGCTAAAGGAGCTGGTGACCTTGGAATTGATGCGATCTCTCCTGGTGGAGGGAGGGCTTAGGGACCCCGGCCTGGAATCCGATCTGAGTTTTCTAACCTGGAGGAACAGGTTGCTGTTGAGACAGGAGCCGAGACTGGGAAACTCCTACTGGGGTCAGAAAGGCCCAGGTTTGTCCTATCGCTGCTGCCAGGAAGAGGGCAGGAATTCCGCAAATTGAGGTTGTGGCCTATGGGTAGAGCCTGTCCACCTAGGAGGTGAGGTTGCCTGAGAATTTCAGACAGGAGCTTGAGGAGTCCTTGGACTTCCTGAGTATCTGTTTTAATTTGGCCAATGCTGAGAGGTTTCCATAGCCTACGGGAACTCTGAAGATCTATTTTGGTTAAGTCTTTTTTGTTCTGTTTTTGTCTTGTGACTCTCCATAACTCCACTGGGGGTTTTGTTGGCAAATACACTGGAGCCGTTTGCTATTTCCTTCTCCAGTTCATTTTCCAGATGAGGAAACTGAGGTAAACAGGGGTAAGTAACTTGCCCAGGGTAGCACAGCTAATCAGTGTCTGGGGCTGGATTTGAACTCAGGAAGTTCCGGATTTCAAACCCATTGCTTTCTCCACTGGACCACCTAGTTGCCCCTGAAGTTCAACTTTTTCCAAATGATTGCATTTACTAGAACCATAAATAGGAGAATGCTCTTTGGTTTTTTTAGGTAACTGAGACAGGGAGTTATTCACACCTGGCCTTGTAAAGATGAATTCTCCTTTAAGTCAGCTCATCGATGGGAATAGCAAAAAGAGGGGGTGAAGTTTCTAAAGGAAATGTGTTTGATAGATTAGATTTATACAACCCCATCCCCCCCAAACCTGTCATACCTTGTACCCATTCAATCTCAGGGGCAATTAGATTTTGCCTTCTGGCTGGGGGCCCCAAAACATACAATTGTATATGTATGGATTGATCAATTGGTGAAATTTGAGCAGGAAGCTGGTACCAGCTGTGGCTTGGGTAAATACTGTTTTTCATGCAAATAGATTCTCTGGGGGAAGTCACAGTCTGGTGCTGCCCTACAGAGTTTGATGCTGTTTTGCTAGGGAGATGTGGTTCCTGAAACATGGGGTTGATAAAAAAAAAAAAATTGATGGCCAGCTTATTCCTGAGCTAGTAAAACTGTGTTGGGAAATTAAGTAGGAAGGATCTAGGCCTATAGCCCCACTCAAACCTGAGATGCTCTAAAGAAGAGGCATCAAACTTGTGGAGGAAAAAGCAATCAGATTAAGATGTAATTGGGAAATATTTCACAAAAGAAGTAAAAATGCAATACAACACTAATAATGTTAATTTGTGGTTTTTTAAGTCAACCTTAGCAAGCAGGGAGCCAGTAGGGATGTGTTTATAGTTGAGTTTGACACCACAACTCTAAAGTCAATGCCCCATTTAGATAATCTTGGGAAGGCTATAGATGGCAGATGATGGAAGGGAGTGTGTGGGATAAAAAAGTTCAGACTCTAAATCTGAGATCAGAAAAGGTCTTTATCCTTTCTCATGAAAAAGGACTCTGCCCCTGTCGCTCAAACGGTGTCTGCCAGGGAGAAAGCAACGTGTAGAAGCAAGCCCATGCTTATATAACCTTCTAGTACAGAAATCCAACCCCCCCACCCCACCCCCAAACTGGCCTTCATTCTCATTGGTAGGGAGGTCAGCCCACAACCTAAGCCTGGGAATCTATCTTGGAGGCAAAGGACACAGAAACATGTGGGTGTACAATGCAAGGCCAGGAAAGCAGTTTTATCCTTATTTGGCATAACTTGTGCTGAGGTGGCACTGGAGAGGGTCTCCATTGCTCTAAGTCCAAGATTACTGTAAGGTCAGGTGACCTCTAAACTTAGGCCTAGTGGATGCTGAAGCCTCTAGATTTGATTTTTCAGAATGGGGAAACTTCACTGCAAATTATCCCTCACAGGAGGAAGGAACATTATGGGCTTGATATCTGTGTGGGCTCTTTTAGTCAACTCTAGGCATGTTGTGGGTAGGACCATAAGGAAACCCTAGTCTTACCTGAACCATCCAATGTGCTTAACCCCATATGATATGAAGTGGGGCCTGTGTGTGTGTGTGTGTGTGTATGTATGAAAACGATTTCTGTTCTAGTGATGGAAGGGAAGGAAGCTAGGGTACTTTCCTATGTTCCTTGTGAGGAAAACAGATGGCACCTGGCATCTTACCAGGATACTAAAGAGAGATGAACTTATGCTTACTTTAGGGTTCTTATCCACCTGTGTTGAAAAAGGACAGATATCGATACATGTGGCTTGGGGCAGTTTGAGTCTGGAGTTAACTACTTACTGTTCAGCTACTCAAGCTTAAAACAGCATTAGGCCCTGTGTGTGTGGGGGGCAAGCTACAGCTGTTCTTTTATAGTAAGCCAGGTAGCCCAGGCCCAGGGTGACTGGTATGGAGTGCTCAACCTTTCTGTTCTTGAGGCTGAGACTAGTCAGTAATAGTTGACTTTCACCTGAGGAGTATATATATATATATATATATAAATACCTTCTCAATAACCTTCACCATCCTTCCCTGTGTTAGCTGAACTCTCTATCATGCTTCTTCCTTTTGATGAGCAGAGATCTGAAAGAGGCCTCCCTTCCTCAGAGCATCCATCTATATTATTTATTCTTTAAAATTTTTTATCCATATACATTATTACATTAATCTCATGATATTGACCTAGCCAGATGAGGTCACAGAGGGAGAGACCCCAGACATGAGGGACAAGGGGCAGGAAATCAACTCTGAGAAAATCCAGGATTCACCCACAAAGTCAAAATTTGTAGAGTATCATAGGTGGGTAAAATCCAGAGGTTTCCAGGCAGGCCAGAATAAGCTACTGGCACCCTCCAAGAAGGAAACACAGGACCTTACTAGACTCTTCCGATTTTGGAAGACTCTCATTCCCCACCTAAGTATTTTGATAGTCCCCATTCACCAGAAGCAACACCTCTTTCAAATAAGGCCCAGTATAAGCTACAGTATTAGAAGACATAAAGCAGTGAGTAAAGTGCCGGCCCCAGAGTCAGGAGGACCAGAGTTTGGTTCCAGCCTCAGACAATCCCCACCCACACACAAAAAAAACCTAGCTGTGTAACCTTGGGCAAGTTACTTAACCCCAATTGCCCTCCAAAAAGCAAAAAAAAAAAAAAAGAATATATAAAGCAATCTGTCCAGTAGTTTCTCTTCTTGTGTCCTTAAGACTCTGCAAGGCCTGTGTTTCTATTCATAAAATCAGACTCAATTTAGCTTTCGGCAGGCACTAAAGAGTGACCAGGATAAGCCACCATTGAGGCATCTAAAACTCAAGTTCTGAGGATTGGTCACTCACTATACCACCTTAAAAAAGTAGTTGCTTGCCTCTTACTGGAATTTGATTATTACTGAGCAGATAACACAGTCATATAATCACCTTTTGTCTAGAACTATTATGTTGTGGGTGATAAAAGATGGTCCCTCTAACAAGGTTGGGAGGAGCACAGGAGGCTTCTATTTCTAAATAGAAATGATATTGAGTACTATGAATCTACCCAGGTCAGGGGAACAGCCTCTGAGAAGGAATGTCTGTGACAAATCAGTGCTACCCCAGAGAAGGGAAAGGCTCCCTTCTTCTTGGATTGTCTCTAGGACTTAACCTGATGAGAATGGTTTGGATTTGGACATGGTTCCAGCTGACATCAGGCCCCTTCTTATCCCTTCACCAATTCAGAGCTACTTTGGCCTTAAGATCCTTGTTCCCTTAGAGGACTCCATACACCCTGGAGAAAGAACTCAGGTTCTCCTCATAGTTTTGGGAATTCCTTCCTACAAAAAGCTTGGGAGACCAGAGAATGGTCTTGTTGGGTGGTGCATTGCTTTCTTTCTTTTTTTAAATTTAATTTTGTTTTCAGTTCTGAATTTTCCCTCACTCATTGAGAAAGCAAGAAAAACAAAACCCATTATAAATATGTGTAATTATGTATAACAAATACCTGCATTAGCCATATTAAAAAAAAAAAGAAAACATGCTACAGTCTGTACTCTGAGTCCAACAACCTTTCTGTCCTTTTGGCATTATGATTAGTCATTGTATTGAACAGAGTTACTAAGTCTTTCAAAGTTGATAATACTAATAATATTGTTATTACATAAATTGTTTTCCTGGTTCTACTTCACTTTGCATCAGTTCATTCAAATCTTGCCAGATTTTTTTCTCGATACTATTCCATTTGTCATTACTTATAGCACATGGGTGCTATAATACTTGATTCAACTTCATCTGTCTGGAGATGGATAGCATTTTTCATCAAAAGTTCTTTCGAATTGTCATGGGTCACTGCATTGATCAGAGTAGCTAAAGTCTTTCGAAGTTGATCATCATGACAATATTGCTGTTACTGTGCACAATGTTCTCCTAATCCTAAGTCTTTCACTTTGCATCAGTTCATACAAGTCCTTCCAGCTTTTTCTGAAACCATTCTCTTCATCATTTCTAAGTGCAATAGTATTCCATCACAATCATACACCACAACTTGTTCAGCCATTCCCCAACTGATGTCCCCTCAATTTCCAATTCTTTGCAACCACAAAGAAAGCTGCTATAATTATTTTTGTACATGTAGGTCCTTTTCTTTTATCTCTTTGGATACAGACCTACTAGTGGTAACTGCTGAGTCAGAGGGTATGCACAATTTTATAGCCCTTTGGACATAGCTCCTAATTGTTCTGCAGAATGGATGGACTAAATCACAATTCCACCAACAATGCATTAGCATACTTATTTTTCCACATCCCCCTCCAGTATTTGTCATTTTCCTTTTTAGTCATGTTAGCTAGCCTGATAGGGGTGAGATGGTACCTTCAGAGTTGTTTCAATTTGAATTTCTCTAGTTATTAGAACATATTTTATATGGCTATTGATAACTTGGATTTCTTTCTTTGAAATCTGCCTCTTCATATCCTTTGATGATTTATGAACTGGAAAATGGCTCTTATTTTTCTAAATTTGACTCAGTTCCTGTGTATATATAAGAAATGAGACCTTTACCAGAGAAACTTGCTTCAAAGATTTTTTTTCCAGTTTCCTATTTCTCGTCTATTTTTAACTGCTTTGATTTTGTTTGTGCAAAAAGCTTTAATTTTTTTGTAATCAAAATTATACATTTTGCCTTCTATGAATCTATCCCTTTCTTGATCATAAACTCTTACCTTATTCATAGATGTGACAGGCAATTTCTTCTGTGCTCCACTAATTAGCTTATGATGTTGCCTTTTATGTCTAAATCATGTATCCATTTTCAGTTTATTATGGTATGAGATTTTGGTCTATACCTTGTTTTACCAGACTTTTCTAGTTTTCTCAAAAGTTTTTGTCAAATAGTGTGTTCTTGACCCAAATCTGGGATCTTTGGCTATCAAAAAGCAGGTTATTATGCTCATTTATTTCTGTTCATTGTGAATCTAGTCTGTACTACTGATTAACCTCTCTATTTCTTTGTTTATGGCAATTACAACTCTGAGATATGGTTCTTTTAGGCTACCTTCCCTGCCCCACCCCCATTAATTCTTTGGATGTCTTGACCTTTTTTATTCTTCTAGATGAACTTTGTTATTATATTTTCTGTCTCTATATAAAGTAATCCTTTGGTAGCTTGGTATGGCACTGAATAAATAAATTAATTTAGGTAGCATTGTCATTCTTATTATATTGGCTCAGCCTACTCATGAGCAATTACTATTTCTCTATTGATTTAGATCTGTCTTTGTTTGAAGTATGCTTTTGTAATTTTGTTTATGTAGTTCTGTGAATGTCTTGGCATGTAGATTCCCAAGTATCTTATACTGTCCATAGTTATTTTAAATGGATTTTTTTTCTATTTCTTCCTTATAGATTTTCTTTTTTTGGCTATAAAGAAATGCTAATGATTTGTGTGGACTCATTTTATATCATGCAAGTTTGCTGAAGTTGTTAATTGTGTCTATTAGTTTTTAGTTGAGTCTCTGTGGTTCTCTTTGTAAACCACCATATCATCTGCAAAAAAAGTGATAGTTTTGTTTCCTCTTTGACTATGCTTATTCTTTCAATTTATTTTTCTAGTATTTTTTCAAAATAGGAATGGGTGTTGTATTTTGTCAAAAGTTTTCCCTGCATCTATTGCAATAATAGGATTTTTGTTGTTTTTGTTATTAATAATGGTCAATTCTGTTTATAGTTTTTATGACATTGAGTCAGTCTTTCATTCCCAATATGAATCTGTCCTGATCATACTGTTAATTTATCTTTGTGATATATTGTTATATTCTCCTTACTAATATTTAAAATTTTTGCATCAATAATCATTAGGGGAATTGATCATTTTTGAGTCTCTCTGGTTTAGGCATCTCTTGATACCTCATACATCAAGATTATATTTGTGTTTTGGAAAGAATTTGGTAAGACTTTTTTTTTCTTTTTGGAGGGGGGAAGGCAGGGCAATTGGGGTTAAGCGACTTGCCCAAGTAAATGGGGGTACAAGTACATGACTAAGTAAAGTGTCTGAGGTTGGATTTGAATTCAGGTCCTCCTGACTCCAGGGCCTCTACTCACTCTACTCACTGTGGCACTTAGCCGCCCCAAGACCATTTTTTAACGTATTTTTTTTTCCAAACAGATTATGTAGTATTGGAATTATTTGCTCTTTAACTGTTTGATAGAATTTGCTTGCAAATTCACCTGGGCCTAGGCTTTTTTTCGTTATAGAGCTCATTTATTGCTTGTTCAGTTTCTTTTTCTACTTTAGGGCTTATTTGAATTCTCTATTTCCTGTTCTGTTAATCTAGGAAATTTATATTTTTGTAAATGTTCATTAATTTCATTTGTATTTTCAACATTATTGGCATATAGTTGCCCAAAATGGCTCTTAATAATTTCTCTTATTCATTTGTTGTGAATTTACTTTATTTTTGATACTGATAATTTGGTTTTCTTTTTTTCAAATCAAAATAGCTAATGGTCTATTTTATTGGTTTAAAAAAACAACTTAGTTTTATTTATTAGTTAATAGTTTTTTCTTTTACTTTCAAGTTTTTCAATCTTTCCTTTGATATTAAGATTTGTATTTTGTTGGCTAGTTGTGGCTTTCTAAATTTTTTAGAATTTATTGATCTAAACTTTCTCTCTTTCACGCATTAAAGTGTTTAGGGATATAGATTTTCCCCTAACTATTGAATAGCCTGCATTCCACAGATTTTAGTATGTTTTCTCATAGTTGTATTTATCTTTTATGAAATTATTGACATATATAGCTTGTTTTTTTTTGACCCATCTGTTCTTTAGAATGAGCTTATTTAGTTTCCAATTTTTTAATCTTTGCTTCAAAGGCTCTTTATTGAATGTAATTTTTATTGTATTATCATCTGCAAAAGATGCACTTAATGTTTCTGCTTTTCTGCATTTGTCTGTGAGATTTTTAAGCTCTAATATATGGTCAATTTTTATGAAGGTGCCATGCACAGCCGAGAATTAGGTAAACTCTTTTCTATTCCTATTCAATATTCTCCAGAAGACTTTGCTAGCATTCTATTCAGGTCCTTAACTTTTCTTGTTAGATTTATCTAGGTCAGAGGGGGTAAACTGAGGTCCCCCATTATTATAGTTTTACTGTCTATTTCTTGCTCTAAGCCTTTTAAGTTTTCCTTTAATGATTTAGATGCTATACCATTTGGTGTATATAAGTTTAGCATTACTGTTTCAGTCATGTGTAATTCTTTGTGACTCAATTTGGGGTTTTCTTGGTAAAGATACTAAAGTGGTTTGCCACTTCCTTCTCCAGCTCATTTTACAGATGAGGAAACTAAGACAAACAGGGTCAATGACTCGCCCAGGGTCACACAGCTAGTAAGTATCTGAGGTCAGATTTGAACACAGGAAGACAAGGCTAGAACTGAGTGTCTGCT
Source organism: Petaurus breviceps papuanus (assembly GCF_028583685.1). Classification (NCBI taxonomy): domain Eukaryota; kingdom Metazoa; phylum Chordata; class Mammalia; order Diprotodontia; family Petauridae; genus Petaurus; species Petaurus breviceps. Next base: position 6,888,346 of record NW_027185612.1, on the reverse strand, counting down.
CTGGTCCTGGGGTCAGAACCACAGAGCTACTGTTTGTTTTAGGACCTTGTTCTTTGCTCAATACACAGGACTCATGCTCTTGACCTGTGACCTCTCTACCCTGGTCCCACCCCTTTGGCAGTGTCCTGGGACCTCTTGATTTGTCTCCCTAAGCCACCCTAGAATGGAAAAGTAACTCATTATGACTTTTGCTTGTCTTTTGCTGTCAGAATTTGGCACATTTTCTAGATTTTCGTTGAGAAACCATATTAGCTAGACTGAAATGCTTTTTTTCTCAGTCTTCATCTATTTCCCCTCTGTCCTCCCCCAATATCAAGAGAGAGGTAGAACTTTTGGTGTATTTTCCTGGAATCTTAGTTAACTCAGTGGTCATTCTGAGTCACTGGAAAAGGGTAAAGGAGATCTTTATTTAGCTGCTTTGGAAGAAGAAAGCAGCCCCTCTACAGAGGTGTCTAAGAAGGAAAAGAGTCTGTATCATTCCTCTGATATGACTCGTGGAGGGAAAGATTCTGTTAGGTGAGCCATGGTATACTGAATGGGTGAGTGTAAGTGGAGAATTTACGTCAGTGGCAAAATAGTATTATTATTTCAGTTTTTAGCTGTGTTTAATCTTCAGTCCTCATAGACCTTAAAGGACCTTCTAATAGTCTAAGTTTCTCTGCTCTCTTCCTCTCTATTCTTCCAATCTCAGTTAAATTCAACAGACATTTGTAATATACCTAAAATATGCAGCAAGATATTGTACTAAGCCCTAGAAATGCATTTATGGCTTCAGCAGGTAGACCTTGCCCCAGGGATCATAAAATCTAATGGAGGTAGAGGGCAGGAGAAACAAAAAACTTCATTCAAAGGGGAGTATGATAGAGGACAAAGGTGAGGACCAGAAAAACTTCTGTGGGAAATTTGAGGAGTGAGAGCCCACTCTCAATTGGGGAGAAGTGGGGTGGGTTATGTGTACCAGAGGAATCTTCATTGAGGAGTTGTAATTGGGGCTTTGAAGGAAGGGAGCATTGTCATCAGATGGGAAAGGAGCAGGGGGAAGTACATTTTAGGCATAGGGACTGACATGAACAAAAAAGCATGGAGACAAGAGAGGCAAGACAAAACAAATGATGGAGAGTAGTCCAATTTTGCTAAAATGCAAAAAGAGAATAGTATGAGAGAGAACCGAGCAAATTGGAGTAGCTTAGACTATCTTGGAGCTAGAGCACGGAGGGCATTAAATGCCAAGGTTAGGAGTTAATGGGAAGGTTTCTGAAGAGAGGTGTCCTAATGATGCATTAGGAAAATGACTTTGGTAGTGTTTTTCCCTTGCCCTGTGAGCAAGAAGTTGAATTGGAAGGAAAATATTGAAAGCAGGAAGACAAGGTATGAGACTAATAAAATCAACAGTGTAGGTAAGAGAGACAGGGGACTTACTAGGTGGTTGTAGTAGCAATAGAGAAGAAGGGATGGACACTAGAGATACTGCCCATCCTCTCAAGCTCCTGAGCTTAACAAAATCAGAGAAATGGGAGGTAGGCACAGGCTTGGGAGGAAAGACAGTGAATTCAGTTTTAGATATGTTGATGTGGTGATACCAGTGGGATATCCAATCAAAATTTACAGATGGCAATGGAACAAGGGACTTGGGCTCTGGGGAGAGGTTGTACTTGGAGAAATAGATTTGAGAGTAATCAGATTATCTCTCTGTCAAATATATCTGCTCATTTGCAAATGGACACAAATATGAGAAGAGTTGTTAACCAAGGTCTCCTCTTACTCTGTGTAAAGTCTTTGGTTATTTCTTAAGCCCATTCCTTCTATGTCCTTTTTTTTAAACTACTTTTTGGCAAGTGGTGGAGGTAGAGGACAGCAGAGAAAATCCTGTAAAGAGAGACTAAAAGCCTCAGAGTAAAAAAAAAAAATCAAAGTTCATGATTGGGCTATGTCTGGACTGGTAGAAGGTCAAAGTTAAGATTGTCTGAGGATGCTAGTTAGAGGAGACATATGGGGCCAGGCTATTGGAGATTCCAACTCCCAGGTGAGGGAAGTCCTTCTACCAGCGCAGATCACCAACTTCTTCTGCAACTTATAGTCTTAAGAGAGTTATATCTTTTGCTTGTTGCACTTTACCACATTGTTTTTGCTTTCATTTTCTTATGGTCTATCCATCAATCCACTTCATTCAATATAACATAATTAATTATTTTATAATTTATTAAGTACCTACCATATGCTGAGAAGTTAGGTGACTTGGCCCCAGACATGAAGCTGGTGTGTGTCAAAGGTAGGACTCCAGGTCATTTTCCTGGCTTTGAGGCTGGCTCTCACATGAGGCAGGCATAGCAAATATTATCCCCATTATGCAGATGTGAAAACTGAAATAAAGATACATTAAATGACTTGCTTAACTAAGATCATTGAAGTATTAAGTGGCAGAGCCATTCAAACTTGAAGTCTCCAACTCCGAAACCAGCGTATGCTTTCCACTAGATCATGGTACCACAAGCAGTATCTCTGGTAAGGGTCTACACTATGCTCAACAGAGGCAGCTAGGTGGCCCAGTGGATAAAATGTCTTGCCTGGAGTCAGGAAGACCTGAGTTCAAATTTGGCCTCAGACATTCACTTAGCTCTGTGACCATGGAAAAGTTACTTTACCTATATTTGCCTTAAAACACCAGAGAAGGGAATGGCAATCCACTCCAGTATCTTTGCCAGGAAAATCCCATGGAGAGTATTGGCATACTATAGTCCACAGGATCACACAAAGTCATATATGACTGCACGACTGAACAAATCTGATCAACAATATGCCATGCTGATTTGGGGAGCCTAGTCAATCATTTGTACCCTTGAGAAACTTACATTTAATTTAGGTAACAAAACTAGTGTGGGGATAGAGGTAATCAGCACTAGATTGTGAGGGGGCAGACTAAATGTTACAAGAGTTCAGAGAAAGAAGAGATCATTATGGGCCTAGACAAGTAGGTTTCAAGAAAGAAGTGGGCCTTCAGCTGGGCCTTGAAGGATGAATTGGGGTTAGATGAGCAAGAAGAGGAGGAGGAGGAGGAGAGAACAGCATGAGCAAAGATGTAGATGTGTATTCTGTGGGTGTGTTTGAGGTGGGGATGGAGAAGAGAACACATGTCTGACTGAATAGAGGGATATTGCTTAAGGAGCTGAGGGAAACAGGTTTGGATGGGAAGGGTGGGACCCGATTCTAGAGGGCACTGAATTCTGTGCAGTGGAGTTTAGATTTGATAGAGTATGTGCTAGGGAGGTAGTGTTGGCCTTTGATCAGGAAATGACATAATCAAAGCAGTATTTTAAAAACATTAGTTTGTGACTTGGGATGGTTGGGCCTGTGATTGGATACACAGGATGGGAAGAGAGGCAGAGACCAGTTAGGAAGCTATTGTAGAAATAACAGGCTAGAAGTGATGAGGACGTACGTGAGGACAGTGGGCCCAGGACCAGAAAGGCAGAGATGGAAATGAGAGATATTGAAAAGCAGGAATGAATCACCCTTGGTGACACTTGACATTTTGTCAGCTTTCATTCAGCTTCTCCATTTCCTGTGCAAATATGAAGCATCCTTCCAGGCTTTTTTCGATTTTTTTCTTCTTTGCCCTCCTCCCTATCCTCTTTCCAAGCTTAAGGAAACTGTGCCAGGTTTGGGAATATCATCTTTATTGATGATTGGGGACCAAAAGTACCACACTACTTTCCCCTCAACTATATTTTAGTGCTACATGAATGATAGCGCAGGAGCTAAATGTCCTAATGTACCTAGCTCATAGTTTTGCTTATCATTCATGTAGTTATTATGCACCTACTGTGTTCCAGGCACTATGTCAGGCACTGGGAATACACGGGAATTTAATAAATCTTGAGATTTATAGAATTGAAAAGATCCTACCCATCCAACCCCAGACCAACCCATCATCTCATAGATAAGGAAACAGGTCTGGAGAGGTTAGATGACTCTAAATCCTACATTGAGTACTGGCAGACTTCAACCACCTGGGTTTTCCAATTCATAGTCTTCTGCTTGCCTCACACTACCATATTGTTTCTGCTTTCATTTTTTTTATGGTCTATCAATTGATCCATTTCATTCAATGTAATATAATTAATTATTTTATAATTTATTAAGTACCTATCACATGCCAAGCACTCCAACTCAAGGCAATTAAAGAGAATGAATTTAGGAATTGTGAAATTAAAAGATATAATTTTGCCTGAAAGAATGTTTAAGTATACAGCACAATGATTTAAACAAAGAAGCAGCTCATTATAGTAGAAAGCCTGTGCCTTGGACTTGGAGTTGGAAGACCTGGGTTCAAATCTGAACTCTGTATCTCCATATGTTATCGTGGGCAAAGAACCCAAACTCTTTGATTTCAGGTTCTGAAAAATTATTTCACCAGATTGGCATAAAGATCAAATGATAAATGTGATAAATGTTAAGCTAGGAAACTGTAAATATAGACTGTTCTCATATACAAGGGCTATTATGGAGAAGACTTTGATGGATTGCACTCTCTCAGGAGAAGACAAAGGGGAAGAACAATGTTTTTAGAGAGACGTTTGTCAGACTGCCGGAAAGGTGATTGATTATTCATTGGAATAGGCTTCCAAGGCAAGTTGCATCACAGAATAATAGAATTTCAGAGTTGGAAAGGACCTCAGAGGTCATACCCAATAAATGGTTTCAACTTGTACTCGAAGACTTCTATTGAGGAAGATCCCACTACTTTCTGAAATTGTTGGAAATTTTTTTTTATGTGGGGGGACTACCTTTCTGAAACTTCCACCCATCATTCCAAGTTATGTTTAACTTGGTTAAAAAAAAAAAACAAATCTAATCTCTTGTCTCCATGACTGCCTTTCAAATACTTACCATGTCCTTTCTGAGTCTTCTCTCCTCTAGGCAGAATGCACTGGGTTCCTTCCACTCTACCAGTCCTCATGTGGCATGGCTTTGAGTCCTCTCACCATTCTGGCCTCTCTCTTCGCATGCTCTCCAGTTTGTCAACATCTTTTCTAAAATGTGGTGCACAGAATGGTACCCAATCCTCCAGATGCGATCCGATCAGGGTAGAACACCGCACAACTGTCACTTCTCTCATTCTGAAGATGAAGCTAAAGACTGAATTAGCTTTTTAGGTGCTACGTCACATTTTTGGATAATTTTGAGTTTGTGAAAATTCCATTCCCTAGTATATCCTGAGGCATAAGAGTCCTGACGGCTAATCTACTTGTGTTCATGTGCTTGGAATGACTGATGCTCAGATCCCTGAAATTGCCACGTTGCCTGTTATAAAGGTTATTCCTTGGCTCAGGGCTGCTGGAGAATATGATGAAGGAGTGGAATGTATTTAGGATTGAATTTCCCCACTTAACGCCTTTTAATTATATGATCACTTAACCTCAGTTTCCTCTTCTGTAAAATGGTGATAATACTTGTGCCATTTTCCTTGAGAGGCAGTATGGCAGTAGTGGAGAGAAAACCGCCTTCAGAATATCTGGCTTGGGGTCTTGCCTCTGACACATACTGGCTATGTTTCCATGGCTGTGTCAGGAGATTTCTTGATGCTTTAGGCAACTGCAAGACTGTAAGATTCAGAGAAGTTTCTGCATCAGTAGAGAGACTCTCTTACCAGAGAGTTAGTTCTGTACGTCAATGAAATCTCAGGTCTGTACCCTATCCCTACCTTGGTGCCAACCATACCAGGTGGTTGTGAGGATAAGCTGAGATGTATATGTAACCTTAAAGCTTTTAATGTAAGTCAGCTACTGATTAGTATGATTATTATTGATATTTGTTATTTTTGTTGCATATGTAATACTGCCTTAGACTCATGCTTTTATGAGAGGTCCTTATTCAAGAAGCATAGTTCTGATTTCTTTTGATGTCTCCCAGACAGGCCAGTTGGCCAATGTAGGACCTCATGTGTGCTGCATCATGTGAAGAGAGAGAACACCATGGCCCATCCTAAATGACTCAGGTATTTATTGGGGGGCAGGGAGATAGATCATTTTCTTGAGATGCCTTCTGGCTGCCTTGATTAATTTTTGTTGTTGTTTATTTTTAGTTTTCAATATTCATTTCCACCAGATTTTGAGTTACAAATTTTCTCCCTGTCTTTTCCCTACCCCTCACCCCAAAATAGTGAGCCTACTGAATACCTCTTCCCCCAATCTGTTCTCTCTTATATCCTCCCCCATTCCCCCTCTAACTTTCTAGTAGGGCAAAATGGATTTCTATACCTCAGTGCTGGTATATCTTATTTCCCAGTTGCATGTAAAAAATAATTTTTTTAAACATTTGTTTTTAAAACTTTGGTTTACAAATTCTTTTTCTTCTTCCCTACTCACCCACCCCACACTAGGAAGATAAACAATTCACTATAAGTTGTACATGTATAGTTACACAAAACATTTCCATAGTAGATATATTGTGAAAGACTAACTATATTTAGTTAGTTTACAATTATCCATTCTGTGCCACCCCCCCAGTTATTATATTTTATACTTTGACTCTGTCCCTTTTCAAAAGTGGGTGCTTCTTATTACCCTCTCCCCAAATCTGCCCTCCCTTCTATCATCCCTCCTCTTATCCCCTCCCCTCTACTTTCCTGTAGGGTAAGATACCCAGTGGAGTGTGTTATTCCCTCCTTACGCCAAATTCAGTGAGAGTACGGTTGACCCATTCCCTTTCACCTTCCTGTTCTTCCCCTCTATTGTAACAGTTTTCTCTTGCCTCTTTTATATGAGATAATTTACCCTCTTCTATCTTTCCCTTTCTCCTTCTCTCATATTCCTCTCTCACCTCTTAATTTTATTTTTTAGATATCATCCCTTCCTATTCAACTGATCCTGTGCCCTCTATTTATATGTGTGCACACATATACACAAACTCACATATGTATTTATACACATATATGCCCTCCTATACACATATATATGTATATATTCATATATATATATTCCCTTCAACTATCCTCATACTGAGAAAAGTCTCATGAGTTGCAATGATTGTTTTTCCATGTAGGAATGTAAATAGTTCAAGAGGCCCAGATGATGTGGTGCACAGAGGCCCGGATGAGGCCTGGTCAATGCAGCGGCAAGTTGACCCACCAACCACAAGGGCCATTGCTGGGCCTATCACCCCAGGACAGAGCTGGGTAAGAGTCGAATGCAGGGCACATGGCAGTGGCAGCAGCTACTCCTGAGACTACCAACCCATGGCCTGGAAAGTTAAAAAGCCCCTATCTGAACTTCCAGGGACCAGGATGGCAGAGGGAACCCTGGTTGCTCCAATCCCACCCTCTGACCCTGAAAACACAGTAATTAATGCCCCAGAGCAAAATTGTAACCGGTAAAGACTTGGGAACCCTGGAAGAAGGGCATGGCTAAGGCCCTGCCTCAAAATGGGTAAGACTCACTTTGACTCTAGAACCCTATTATTGTGAGAGAGAGGAACCAAATTCAGAAGGAGACAGTACTGACTCCGCACCCACAGCTGAAGCCTCAGAAGGAAATATGAACTGGTCTCAGGCACGGAAAAAAACATTCTTAGATAAGCTCAAAAAGAACTTTGAAAACCAAATTAAAGAGGTAGGAGATAAAATCAGTAATTCTTTTAAAATCAAAATTGCAAAATTAGAAAAACATTACAATGAAGAAAACAGCTCCTTAAAAAGAAAAATGTGTGAACTAAAACTGAAATCTGAACATATGGAAAAGGAGCTTCATGGGGGCGGAGTCAAGATGGCAGAGTAGAAACAGGACTTTTGTGTGGCTGCTGCTTCTACCTCCTCTAATTCATGTAAAAAAAGACTCTAGACAAACTTTGGACCTAAATAACCCACAAAATGACAGAAGCTAACCTCCCGCTAAAGACAGTCCAGCAGGCCGGCAGGAAGGGGCCAGCTTAGCTCTCTGGGAGCAGAGCCCAGCCCCACACGAGCTGGAGGTCTTAGCCCCAGGGTAGCCTGACCAGCCACTATTTGGAGGGACTTCAGATCACCAGCAGCTGTGGCAGTTTCCAGAATTATCAACACATGGATGCTAAGGACAAAGTGAGAGGTCAGTGCAGTGTGGATTTTGGGATCTGGAAATTCAGGAGTGTGATCCAGCCTTTACCCCCTGGAAGGAGAAGCTGCTGAGGCACTGCCATGTGGCAGCTTCAGCTCCAGACCTCTAGATTGTAGGGGGACCAACTGACCAGTCTGAGAGGTAATCACTCTTGCTTGAACCTGCTTGGATCTGGATTTCGGTCTAGGGTGGAGGTCCTGGGGTTCGTGACCAGCTTGCCAGAATGTGTAGAAGCTCAGAGAGGGCACCTAAAAGCTCCAGCTATATGTCTATATAGGAGAGTATAGGGGCGTATGAATACATATGTGAGTGTGTGTATATATGTGTACAGGTATACATAGAGGGCACAGGACCAATTGAATAGGAAGGGATGATACTTAAAAGGTGAAATTAAGAGGTGAGAGAGGAATATAATGAGAGGAGATGGGGAGAGAAAGAATGGGGTAAACTATGTCATATAGAAGAGGCAAGGGAAAATGGTTACAACGGAGCGGAAGAATAGGAAGGCAAAAGGGAATGGGTTAACCTTATTCTCATTTTGGCTCAGGGAGGGAATGACATATGCACTAAATAGGGTATCTCACCCTATAGGAGAGTAAGGGGGAAGGGGATGAAAGAGAGAATTATGGAAGGGAGGGCAGGCTGGGGGGGAGGGAAGTTGGAAGCACCCACTTTTGAAAAGTAACAGGATCAAAGTAGAGAATAGAACAAGTGGGAGGTGGGATAGGAGGGAAGGAAATATAGTCAGTCTTTTACAATATATCCACTATGGAAATAGTTTACATAGCTACACATGTATAAGCTATACTGAATTGCTTATCTTCCCAGTAAAGGTGGGTGACAAGGGAGGAAGGGAATGAATCTGGAATTCAAAGTTTTAAAATCAAATGATTTATATATATATATATATATATATATATATATATATATATATATATACACTGTAGTTAATATTATTTTACATGTAACTGGGAAATAAGATATACAGGCACTGCGGAATAGAAATCCACCATGCCCTACTAGAAAATCGGGGTGGGGGAAGATATGGGAGAGAGCAGATTGGAGGAGGGGATATCCAGTGGGATTGTTATTTTGGGGTGGTGGGTGGAGGAAAAACAGGGAGGAAATTTGTAACTCAAAATCTTTCAGAAATGAATGATGTAAATAGAAGTTAATAAAGCATTTGATAAAGTAAAAAAAAAGAAAGAAAAGGAACTTCATAAACCAAGGAAAATAATTTGCTAAAATTTAGAATCAACCAAATTGAATGTTGTAAACTAAAAGTAAATAAACCAATTTAATTTTTTAAAAAAGGAAAGTAAAGAGTTAAACTTTACTTTCTTTATGATTCTTTCATTTATGATTTTATCATACGTTCCTTATGATTTCTTTTTCCTGTTTACCTTCTCTTGCTTCTTGTATTTGAAAGTCAAATTTTTCTGTTTAGCTCTGTTTTTTTCATCAAGAATGCTTGAAAGGGGGGTGGCTAGGTGGTGCAGTGAGTAGGGCACTGGCCCTGGAGTCAGGAGGACCTGGGTTTGGATCTGGCCTCAGACACTTGACACAAAAAACTAGCTTTGTGACCTTGGGCAATCAACCCCAATTGCCCTATCCTGCCCCCTCCAAAAAAGAAAAAAAAAGCAAAAAAAAATAAAAGAATACTTGAAGGTTTTCTCTATTTCATTGAATGACCATATTTTCCTCTGAAGCATTATACTCAGTTTTAATGTGTAGGTGATTCTTTGTTTTAATCCTAGCCCCTTTGACCTCCGGAATATTATATTTCAAGCCCTTAAATCCCTTCATGTAGAAGCTGCTAGATCTTGTGTTATCCTGATTGTGTTTCCACAATACTCAAATTGTTTCTTCCTGATAGCTTGTAATATTTTCTCTTTGACCTGAGAGCTCTGGAATCTGGCTATGATATTCCTAGAAGTTTTCTTTTTGGGATCTTTTTCAAGAGGCGATCAGTGAATTCTTTCAATTTATATTTTGTCCTCTAGTTCTAGAATATCAGGGCAATTTTGCTTGAGAATTTCTTGAAGGATGGTGTCTAGGCTCTTTTTTTGATCATCACCAATAATTTTTAAATTATCTCCTCTGGATCTATTTTTCAGGTCAGTGGTTTTTCCAATGAGATATTTCACATTGCCTTCTATTTTTTCAATTGTTTGGATCTGTTTTATAGTATCTTGATTTCACTTAAGGTCATTAGCTTCTATTTGCTCCAGTCTAATTTTGAAGGAATTATTCTTTACAGTGAGTTTTTGAAATTCCTTTTCCATCTGGCAAATTCAGCTTTTTAAGGCATTCTTATCCTCATTGCCTTTTTGGGCTTCTTTTGCCATTTGAGTTAGTCTATTTTTTAAGGTGTTATTTTCTTCAGTGCATTTTTGGGTCTTCTTTATCAGGCTGTTGACTCACTTTTCATGATTTTCCTGCATCATTCTCATTTCTCTTCTCAATTTTTCCTCTACTTTTCTTACTTGATTTTCAAAATCCTTCTTGAGCTCCTCCATGGCCTGTAACCAATTCATATTTTTCTTGGAAGCTTTTGATGCAGGAGTTTTGACTTCATTGACTTCTTCTGGTTCCATGTTTTGATCCTTTTTGTCCCTGAAAAAAGGATTCTATGATCTGATTGTGCTTCCTCTGCTTGCTCATCTTGCCAGCCAATTACTTAACTTCTCTTTGCCATGGTAGAACTCTGCTTCCAGAATGTAGAGAGTTTTGTCCCAGATCGCTGGGGTTTTCACAAATATTGTCAGAGATCTGAGGAGGGTGACTCTCTACAGCCTCCACAGACTCTGGCATGCTGGCATTTCTCACCCTAGGACCACCACCCAAGACTGTGATCCAGATCCAAGCAAGTCGACGCAAAAGTGATTATCCTCTGAATGGTTACTTGGTCCCCCTACAATCTGCAGGCCAGGAGCTCCGGAGGCAGCCATGCAGAGCCTCCACCACCTCTCACTCTATAGGGACAGGGCCATGCTCTTTTGTCATCCAGTTCCAACAGAGTTCCCCACTGACCTTTTACTTTCTCTTTGGCATTTACGGGTTGAGAAGTCTGGAAACTACCACAGATGCTGGTGATTCACTCTCCTGAAGTCTGCTCTGGCCAGTCTGTGCTACTGGTCAGGATCTTCTGGGTCTAAGACCGTGTGGCTCACACAGGACTGCACTTGGTTCCCAGCTCTGTGCTATAGACCCTTTATGTCCACCTGCCAGGCTGACTTTGGCAGGAGATTTGTTTCTCTCTGTCACTCTGTGGGTTCTGTAGCTCTAACATTTGTTTAAAGCCATATTTTACAGGTATTGGGGGTGGTTGGTGTGGGAGCTCATGCAATTTCCTGCTTCTACTCTGCCATCTTGTGGCTGCCTTGATTCTGTGACTACTTTGAATGCTGAATTTTGTGTCTTGGTGAAGGACTCACTCTTCATGTCCTTTTGACTTTAGAGTTCATCAGCAGTAGGGAGTGTTTACTTAGCACACTTAGGAACCTCTAGGGCTCCGAGCTACTTTCTAGTTTCCTTTCCCTTCCCCTTGACTTCCCTCCCATTTCTTAGGAAGTAGATAATTTCAGTTGCTTGAATGTGACATAGTAGAAAGTTTTCTGTCCTTTATGGATCTATTTTGGATTTGTATGTATTTATTATGGATGTATGTATTTGCCATGGGTTTGTGCATATTTCCCTCTTTTGTCAGACTAAAGGTGCTTCAATCCAAGGGATGTCTTGTCTTCTAATGAGCTCTTGACTGAACCATCACAATAGCCTCTTAATTAGATTCTAGGCTTCAGTCTTTCCATTTCCTCTTCCACAGAGCTGTTAAAATGATCTTCCTTATGCAGAGGTCTGACCATGTGCTCAAGAACCATCATTGGCTGCCCATCACCCCTTTGTAAAATATAAAGTCCTCAATTTGGCATAAAATCCTTCAACAACCTTGTTGTTGTTGTTTAGTTGTGTTTGACTCTTTGTGAACGTGTGGGCCATACTGTCCATGGGGTTTTATTGGCAAAGATACTGGATTCACCATTTCCTTCTGCTATGTATTTAGTGACTTTCCCAGAGTCATACAGCTAAGTGTGTCTGAGGCCGGATTTGAACTCTAGTCTTCCTGACTCCAGGCCCAGCATTCTATCACTGATCCACTTACCCATCTAGACTTATTACACAGTTTTTTTCCCTTTGTATACTCTACATGAATTGTTCTTTTTGCTTGGCTTGCTGTTCTTTATGCTTGGCATCTTGCCCTCTTGGTTTAATCCTCTCACTCCTTTTCCCAAATGAATAAGGATTATCAGTAGAGATCAGAGATCAGTAGAAAATAATTGAAAAGAAAAAATTAATCTGATTCATATCACTTGCTATATGTGATGAACGACTATAGCCAGGAATGTAGAAGATGGGACATAGGCATAGAATTTATCCTAGTGATGTTTCTTGAAGAGTACTTTTTGCAGCCAGTGGATGTCTGGGAGCAGGGGTGGAAGATGAAGTGGGATGCTTCTTGTTGGGTCTGGATCAACAATGTGAGCAGGGTAGAAGCTTCAGATCATCGAGAAAGTAAGGAAAGCCTTCTAAATGCTTAGTTGAAGGTTGCAACCTCACAGATTGGGTAGCACCACTAAAGGAATTTATGTTCCAAGATACAGGCCTGGGTTATTGGTTTCACTCATGGGACATATGGCAACTCTTTGAAGTCTCAAGGAGGTTGCATTCTTCAAGATGGGATGGCAGCACTCCAGATGGGAGGCTGACATCCAAAACGCCTCATCAGGTTTCTTTATAAAGAAAAGAACCCATCTCTGGCATGTGAACCTGGAGGCCAGAAGAACTGCATTCAAATCTTGCCTCACACACTAGCTGGGCAAGTCTTTTCATCTTTCTCAGCATCATCAAATGACATGGAAAGCACTTCACAATATAAAGGCAAGCTATTATTATTCTATTCGCTATATAAATGCAAGCTATTATTATTTTCACTTTTTTTCTTTGTGGCATGGATCTTTATTTTTCTTTTTTAAAATAATTTTATTTAGCACTTTATTTTTTCCCTAGTTGCATGTGAAAAACAAATTTTAACATTTGCTTTTAAAACTTTTAGTTCTAAATTTTCTTCCTTCCTCCTACCTCCCCTCCCTCCCCATTGAGAAGACAAATAATTTGATATAGGTCATACATGTGTAGTCATGCAAAACATGTCCATAATAGTCATATTGTGAAAGAAAACATAGACAAAAAAACCCTCAAAAAAAGAAAGTAAAATGTGTGCTTTAATCTGTATTCAGACACTGTAAGTTCTTTCTCTGGGAATGGATAAGCCAATATTATTTTCAATGTTTCTATTTCCCAGTTTCTGGGGATGCAGAGGCTGGCTATATGGGATATGCAAGTATGGAAATGGAATGCTCGTTTCTGCTCAGAATCCGATAACCTGTGATCTATAGCCCAGAAACAAAGTGCTACCAAAACAAAAAAAAAAGAACCCTAATGCAAAAAAAAAATCCCCCCAAATAAAAGCAAGCCTATTTCAACTGAGCTGAGATGATCATTATTATAATTTCGGAACAGAACAAGATCTTCCCTGAAAATTAGAGTCAAAATAGTGTTACACATCAGTTACCAGAATGAACCAATGGTAAGAACTGAACTCTTAATAGAATTCTCCCACCTCTAACTAACATGACCATGGTCAAGGAGGAATGGATTTGGGGCCTTTTTGTTTGCTTGTTTGTTTGTTTTGGTGAAAAGACAACAGTCTTCCCTTTAAGAAATTAAAACTTTCCCTGGATGAATTTCTAGTAAACAATATAAATTCACTCAGGAAAAAAGACATGTATTATGAAAAGGTTACAGGAATGGATATTATGGGAGTGTATCATGGCAGTAACACATCTGTCGACAGTAGGATACCCCATGCCAAGAACGTACTTCATCATATTCACCACATAAGATCCCTAGCTTAATTCCAGGTTCAGCCCACGTGACACTTATGGAAAATATTTTCTAATTCTTCAGTTGTTATTACTCTCTCCCTCCTCAAATTATTGTGTATCTATAGGTGTGTACACATAAACATACAAATATATATGCATATGTGTATATATGTAAACACAGATATGTATGCACACCTATATATGTATATATAGCTTTGTGGGTATACATACATATGTCCATATGGCCATCTAGATGACACTGCATAGAGTGCTGGGCCTGGAGTCAGGAGGACTCATCTTCCCAAGTTCAAATCTAGCCTCAGACACTTACTAGCTGTGTGATCCTGGACAAGTCACTTCACCCTGTTTGTCTCAGTTTACTCATCTGTAAAATGAGCTGGAGAAGGAAATGGCAAACCACTCCAGTATCTTTGCCAAGAAAAGCCCAAATGGGGTCATGGAATGCTGAACAGGACTGAAAGGACTGAACAAATATGTGCAGTATATACATACACACATATATCAGCATGTGTAGAATACTAATGTATACGAAAGCATGTGCACACATGTTAACACACATGTACACATACATATAGGCAATAATACAATGTACTATATCTCTCCCATATACATGTGCATGCACACACACGTTGCGTGTACACAGTGTACATTAGTACAGTGCTAATATGCATGTGTATACATATGCATGTATGTGTGTATATATTAGTATATACATACATGTACATATGTGTGTATCTATATCTATATATTAGTGTGTATGTGTTTATGCCCCCAGTATCTCCAGTAGAACATAAGCATCTTGAGGGCAGGGACAATAATGTCTATCAATTAGCAATCATTTCTTTACCTACTGTGTAGCAGGCACTATATTAGGTGCTGGGACTATACATATAAAGAATCAAATGATTTCTGCTTTCAAGGAGATGACATGTACACATATAAAAACATGCAGAATAAATTTAAATAAGAGCAAAGCAGTTCAATACAAGGTAAGTGGTGTTGTGGATAAGTTAGTGAGCACAGGGTCACGTACATACTTAATAAAGACTTCTTGGAGTGGATTGCTACTACCAAACCAGTTCTCCTGTTTTGGGTGAACAAGTTTGGCTAGTGAGGGTTTGAATTGTTTTGCATCATTCCAAGCATCCTGTTGTATCTCACCTAACCTGTATACCAGCCACTTCTCTGGGTGCTCAAGTAGATAATTGAAAATATAGCTAAATGGTAGTTATCATCTGTAGCAAGAGATGTCCTTTTCCCTCCTTCAAGGTGGTTAGGTATTCTATCCCCTAAATACGGGAGCAAAAATTCGTATATCCAGTCCAGCTCTCTTCTTGGATGTCATAGGATTTTAGAGTTGGAAAGAACTTTTCAGATCATCTTTTTTATCACCTTTTTTTTTAAAAGATGAAAGTTGGATGGATGAAGTGAGTTGCCCAACATGACAGAGGGGATAAGTAGAAGATCACAGATTCAGATGTGAATTAATGAATGAATGAATTCAAAACATGGATGAACATTCAAAGATCACAAAACCTCTAATCACTATAGGTCTTAAAACAGAGGCTGAGTGTGTGTGTATATCAGTGAGTGACAGTATTGGTGGAGGTGAAGCTGAGAGACAGACATATCCAGAGGGGAGAGAACTGGGTACCTGGGAGTAGGGATTACCTAGAGGAAGGCAGAGCAAATACTGAAGACCAACCTTGTGTGTTGTGCAGCAAGCATGTCCAACTCAAATAGAAAGGGATCCCTGAGGACAGTATATTGACTTAGAAAACCACAAACTAACATCAATTAGGTTTCGTTGTATTTTTATTTCATTAAATATTTCCCAATTACATTTTAATTTGATTCTTCTATGCTGGGGAGTATTGTGGGCCCGACATTTCTGTTGTATAGATTCATACAATTGTAGGATTGTTTAACCATACTCGAAAGGATTCCCTGCTAAAATGGACCTAATGTTTTGCCCTGGGTGTGAGTCAGGTCAGTTACAGGTAGTTTAGGTTTGATACTAAAGCAAAATGAGAAATCTGTAGATCAATCAATAGTTTTATTTTTTTAAAGAGGGGGATATTCAACAAGGATAGACATCATTGAAACCTTGAGTTGATTCAGTAGAGCAAAAATCCCATTGATTCACTGGTAGACATTGGAGAGTCCCTTTAGCTCCTTGTGGCTTCTTTGTATTCAGGTAACAAAGCGCAACAGTGTAAGCCTCTAATCCCCTGAACCAACCATATCACCTGGAATGTTTCAATGCCTATTAAGGAAAAAGCAGCCCAACTTGCTTGTGGAGAGAGGCTAAGATATTACTTCTACCACATCTGACAAGTATTCTCCCATCCTCTGCTTGAAAATATCCTGGGAGAGGGAACCCATCGCCTCTCAAGGCAGCTCTTTCCACTTTTGGATAGCTCTGAGTGTTTGACCTCAAGCCAAAATTATCCTCTTTGCAGGGGATATGATTGTTCCTGACTTATTCCTCCCCTTAATCCTCGACATCCAGTCAGAGACAAAGTCTCTTCCATTTTTTCCCATGAAATTTCCCATCTCTGTTCCACTCTTCCCTCTTCATTCTCACCACTATGTCCATGCTCTTTTCAGGTCATGTTTGGATTACTGCTACAGCCAGAAGGCTGCAGAAGGCCATGGTTGGCTTCCCTAATTCTAGTTTCTCTTTTATCCAGGCTTTCTTCAGTATGTCTGCCAGAATAATCTTTCTTTATCACTGATTTTATGGTGAAAACATGCTAGATTTGGAGTTAAAGGACCCAAGCTCAGTGAAACTTAACCTCTCTGGACCCTATTTTTTCTCATCTATAAAATGAAGGGAAGCTGGACTAGATTATTTCTAAGGTCCCTTTTAGCTCTAGACACATGATTCTATGCTGATGGGAGCCTGTCTCTCCTCTGCTCACATACCTTTGTAATGGGGTGGCCTGGCCAGTGTGTGTTAAGGCATTGATGCATGCAGAGATTACTAGCCTGATTTCAGTCCAAGTGACTATGTAGAAGCTTGGGGATAATAGCGTGCTTCTGGCTGTAATTGAGGTACTTTATACTATGTGATGGTGAAACATCTTCTAATTAGTAACTGAGCTATACGAACTTATGGCTCAGGGGTTGCTGGACTGGAATTCAGTGGGTTAACATGAGCCCTTTGCCACTTTCTTTCCTTTTTGGCTTTAATGAGGTCTACTTTGAGTTGTGTTCTGAGAGAGCCAGATATGGAGAACGTGACTACTCAGTCTCCTTTTTGGCTATGGTGGCTATAAGAAAATGGCCACCTGTTTCTTTTGTGTTTGTATTTTCCTTAATAGATGACCAAGTAACAACTTCAATATGGACATGTCCTGAGGACCTTGTGAGTTTGGAAGATCCCACTGGTAGTCAGATGTCAATGGAGGTTGAGATGTCCGTTAGAGAGGAAGGGGCTTGAAAGTAGCATCTGTATTAGGAGCAGAGAGACGCTGAAGACAGATGAGACATGGAGTAATAGTCACCAAGGGGAGAGAGCTTCGGATTGTGACCCTTTTGCGGTGGAGAGAAGTACTAGCTATGGATTCGGTGGAGGCGTAGACCCTCAGTACAGCTAGCTTGCCCACCTAGCAGGGAGATACACCTAATGAGATCTTGGTGAGGGCTTCATGAAGGGAGAGAGGACTCTCAGTGCCCTCCACAGTGCTTGGAATATTGGAGGTGCTCTGTGAAGATCTATTAATGGATAGATTGATGTGTAAAGAAGTCATGAGCACTTGTCTTTAGGGAGCCTGGATTGAGGGAGGTGATGGGTTGCTATGTATTTAGGGAATGTTTCTGGTGCCCAGCTATTCATGGCTTGAATTTTGTGCACTTTTTTAGGAGAGGATGGAAAGGAGAGAAGTGGCCAACAAATGAAGATTTTCTCTAGTGGTTTGGCAGGGTTGGAATTTTTTTGGCACCTTTAATTTATTTCACCCTACTGGGTAGGTATGACAGATGGGGATTAAATAAAAAATAGTCAAATTGTTCCTCCTAAATCTCCTTTGGGCTGAAAGAGAATGAGCGTGGAGACTTATTCTTATCATGGTTAGGTGAAAGAAAGACTGGGTCTACTCCTTGTTAGTCTGAGTAAGGTGTGGAGGATGGAGGTCAGCCTAGAAGGATGGCCAAGATCTGATTTTGGAGGCTTGGGATAACATAGACCAGCATCTCCCTCTAACTGGGGATGGGACCTCATAAAAAGGATGTTTGGGAATGTTAGATGCAGAGAAAAGGAGAGAAGGCACTAGATGGAGGAGGGGAGGTAGAGTTAAAGAAACAGAAACATATCCAAAAATGTGAGAATAGAAGGAGGGAAGGAAATTGGAAAGAGGAAAGAAGATAGGAGAGAGGCAAGACAAGTGGGAAATATGGGGAGAAATGGGATGAAGGGTAAGAAGGGGAAGTCCAGGGAGAAGAGAGTAAGAGAAAAAGAGGTGGGAAAGGAGGAAGAAAAAAGAGGAGGAATGAAATGGAGAGAGTTAGAGAGTGAGAAATTTCCATTTTACTGGATCAGCCTTCTCTCCTGGACTCCTCTGGGCCCAGAAAATCTCAGTTCCAAAACTCTGCAGTAATTGATACTTTATAAAAATCTAACTTTGACGCAGTTGACTGGTTCCCTGAGCCTGGGACTGAATAATTGAAGGAATAGTTGCAGGATTTGCACTGAAGTACCAACAGCTGTGGAGTGTTTTGATATTTATGAAGTCTGATGAATTATGCATGATCCAGTGCAGTGAGCCCAGTGTGAGACTTATTCCCTCCACAGTCTCACTTACTTGGATACACTGCTCATAGCATTTTACTCCCATTGTATCCCCAAGCAGGCCTGCTGTCTATTACAAAACTTAATAAAATTTATTTAAGCTTTGGTCCTCAATATTTCTACTTTGCTCTTTCCCCATGGTTTTTAATTCATTCTTTCCTCTGCAGGTTTTCAGTGTCGTGGGTGACCCCACTTCTATATTGGTGGATGAAGTCAGACCGTTGGGGTTGGTTTCTCTAACAGTGAAGACTTTTGCTCATCAAAGGAATCCTAGGGTTTTTCTGAAAACGCATATAGCACACTGCAGGGGAGTCCCCAAACCACCCACTGCCTCCTGTAGGATTCATTTCTTATTCAGCATTTATCTTCGACCCAATTAGAAGGGCCTTGGTGTCCTCTATTAGCTAATAAATGAACCAGTTAAGTGCCTATTATCTACTTAGCAGTGTTAAATGCCTTGGACAATATAAGAGAAGTGTGAGAAGTCAGTGTAAACTTGTACCTTGAAGAGTTGTGCAATTGTGCGATAATTCAAAATGGAAGTCTGTAGTAAAGGGCCGCAGAGTTCTGGTCACGTCCTTTTTAATAGTGTTGTCAATGACTTGGATGAAGATCGAGGCAGTACATTTAGAAAATCTGGGGATCCCTGGAAAGGACAATGAGAATGCATTGGATGACAAAATTAGGATTCTCAAAGAGCTGAAGAGGTGGGGAAAATGGGGTTAATCTTATTAAATTAAGTTGAATTTTAACAAATTATAGATAAAATTTGTTGTTGTTCAGTCATTTCAGTTGTGTCCTTCTCTCTGTGATCCCATTTGGGGTTTTCTTGGCCAAGATGATACAGTGGTTTGCCATGTCCTTCTCCAGCTCATTTTACAGATGAGGAACTGAAGCAAACAGGTTTAAGTGACTTTCCCAGGTATTTGAGGCTGGATTTGAACTCAGTATGAGTCTTCCTGACTCACCTAGCTGCTAAAATTAAATGGACATAATTGTAAAGTTCTGCATTGAGGTTCTAGTGCACAAGTACAGGATAGACAGGATGTGGCCAGAAAGCAGTTAATATTTTTTTTTAAAAAGCTCTGGGCCTGCAAACTCTGTATGAATTACCAATAGGACTAATTGACCAGAGTTCTGCTCCTCTTAGAACCAAGAGTCTGATCTTCCACATGACATCCCTTTCAATAGACGAAGACAGTGCTTATACCTTCCTCTAGGTCTTCTCTTATGCAGAGTCAATCCGGCCAGCTCCTTCAGCTCCTCCTCGTGTGAGATTGTGTCTGGGCAGCCAATGGCCTAGTCACTCGCTTCTGGACACGCGGAGTGCCACAAACACACTATACTCATGCCTATATCTCATTCTTTCCTCATGTTGTTCTCATACCTACTATGCTTCTCTTTTTCCTATCCAAATGCTACCCATCCTTCAAGGTCTGACCCAAGTTCCACCTTCTTCAGGGGAGCCTTCCCAAACTATTCCAGACTTCTTTGATCTTGTACAGGACTTACATATCTTATAGATGAGTACTTAGAGAATCCTTTGTTTTTCTTTAATTGTTCCCTATGGTCTGTAGACTTTCAGTAAATGTTGTTGAAAATGATAGTGGTAGGGCAGCTAGGTGGTGCAGTGAACAGAATACCAGCCCTGGAGTCAGGAGGACCTGAGTTCAAATCCAGCCTCAGACACTTAACACAAAACTAGCCATGTGACCTTGGGCAAGTCACTTAACCCCAATTGCCCTACCTTCCCCTCTCCAAAAAGCAAAAAAAAAAAAAAAAGAAAAAAGAAAATGAAAATGGTGTATAGATACCTTGCCTCCCCAACTAAGCTGTAAGGTCCTTGAAGGAAGCAAGTTTGCAGTAATAGATTTCCTTCCCTGAGCTCCTGTTTCATTAACTTAGATTCCTCCCTACTCGTATCCTTACTCATGAAGTCAATGCTTGATTGACAACAGTTAATTAACAGTATTGATTGAGCCTCTACTGGGTTTGGACCATGTACCATGGAGAGAATCACAGGATGGAGAAGTTGTGGCCTCTTTCCACAAAGAGCTCACAAGGGTATACGAGTAATTGTCAATCATTAGCTGTCAGCTGTGGTCACTTAAGGTTGTCAGTGTGGCGTGATGGAAAGCATATTGGACTTGAAGTTAGAAAGAAGGATCTGACCCTTGCTAATGTGTAAATAAATACTTGGAAATCATCAGCTACATGCCTGCCAAACCTCCCATTCCTCATCTCCAAGATGGGGGATAATCACACTTGTACTACCTACCTCACAGGCTTGTTGTGAGGAAAGAACTTGGTACACCTTAAAGATTTACACAAGCATAGTCTGCTGTTGGCAGCTGGGAAGAGTGGGTAGAAGAGGGTGCTGCACCCAAAACCAGGGAGATCTGAGTTCAAATCCATCCTCAGATACTTACCAGCTCTGTGACCTCCTTCTGCCTCAGTTGTCCCATCTGTAAAATGGGGAGTGATATAGATAATAAATAACACCTACCTCTCAGAGGTGTTGAGGACAAAATTCAATAATGTTTGTAAAGCACTGTATAAATGCTAACTATTATGGATGGTGTTATATCTATGATCATTCTGGGGAATGCAACTGAGAACCACCAGAGATGATGAACTTTGCTATAAATGAAATTTGCGATAGAATGAGTTGTGAGGACCTGGTAGTCAAGAGAGCTAGCTAATAGTCCTCTCTACCACTACCTAACTTCATGACCTTGGAAAAATCTTAATCTGAGTCCACTTTTTCATCTAAATATCCAGCACAATAATTCCCAACATAGCCCCTTTCCCACGGGTGTTGTGAGACTCACACTAAGGTATGTGAAGACATTTCAAAAAATATAAAGAACTGTGCCAATGCATTACAGCATTATGATTCTTAAGTAAAGGCTCTTGGCTATTGTTTGAGCTGATTTTATTCTCCTTATCGATTTGTAAGAGCTTCTAACATATTGCTGCTGCTTTCTCCTGGCAGTAATTGTGGTCTCTCTGGTTTACAGGGGAAGCCCATTAGGTTTGATTTTCCCATCTTTCAGCCTAATGGTATTTCTCTTGATTTTTGCTTGCTGCCTCACTGCAATGGAGCGGAGGCCTTTGTTATAAACCTGAGATGAAATCCAAATCACTTCTTCACGAGCAGCCTTTTAGGGTCAGGTCACCACCTGATATCACAGGGCTCCCAGAATTCCCGTGGCAGGTAGCATGTGAGAGCTGCTTAGACCAGGTGTTGAAATTAGTCTAGGCCCAACAGCTCAGTGCAAAGAAGAATATAGGCCATGCCTAAAAGACATTAGGCTGCAGGCAAGCAAGAATTTTAATTAAAATGGAAATGATGACCAGGGCCTCCTCTCTAAGTTACAGCTGTTCATTCATGGACTGCCTTACAGCTTAACCCTATCCTGTCCAAGAGAGGGTTAGGCAGCTTGAAGGTTCTCAGGAAATGGTGGCTGATTGCAGAGCCCTGTAAGTGTTGTTAGGTAGTGGGTAGATGGTTACTCAGCTGACTGGAGCACTGTGCCATGGAGGCCTAGGCCATGTGCTTGGTTCCAAGTTGTATCTAATGGCTCTTCTCTGAGCTGCGGCCTCAGACAGCATCACTGACTATTGTAATTTGCAAATGTACATCTTTGGTCATGAGGATGACTGGTTTGGGGCACAGGAATACATCAGTTCAACTCTATATCCATGACTGGGAAAACAACTCAAAGTCAAGGGGAAAAAAGAGATAGGATGGTGTTTCTTTTGTGCTCATTCCACCAAATCCTGACAATCTCAACTGATGCTGGCCAGGAATATGAGCTCTACATATTAAGGATAGCACTGTGGAAAAATTGAAAACCTAGCAAATATTTGAGTGCGCATCTTGTACAGGTATCGTCAAAGTTGGGCTTGTACAATAGAAATAACCAGATTGGTGCCACAGTCTGGTTATTTCTGTTGCATAAATTTGAATTAACTTGTACTAAACATGAACTTAGGGATGTTTCTTTCAATTTGCCTATATGATCAGTCTTTTGGTCCTGAAGTGGCTGGTCACATTCAGGCTGAAGGGAACACATTAAGGGATTATCGGTTCATAATCCAAACTATAAATAGACAGATCACCCAAACTGGCAACCTTTGTATTTACTCTAATTTCTCTGTTTTTAGACTAGGAACACCCTTGGGAATGAGGGAGGTGTCAAACCTATATGTCTAAGCATTTCTAGGGTTGCCATGGGCCTTGACTGAGAGCAGAGTAATACTGAAGTGTGAAGAATAATGATGCTGATGATAAGAATAGCTAACACTTGTATAGTGCTCTGAGGTTCGAAAAATGCTTTGCAAATATTACTTTGTTTTGTTCTCACAAAAACTCTGGGAGGTAGGTGCTATTATTAGCCTTTTCTTACAGCTGAGGAAACTGAGGCACACAGAAGTCCAGCGATTTCTCTGGGTCATATGGCTAATGAAGCATCTGAGGCTGGATTTGAACTCAGGTCTTCCTGCCTCCAGGTCCAGTGCTCTGGTTCACGGGGCTGCCTAACTGTGAATGGAATGCAAGGAGCTTGAATACGGAAGTTTTGTCTACGTATCCTCACTATTTAGTCCCATGTGTAGCACGTAGTGGTCACTTACTGTTCGATGCACGGGAATGTGGGTAAGCTCAGCACTGGACCTTCCTGGTATGGTGACAAACCTCCATTCTGCTCTCTGTGACGGCAGCTGTCCTAAATGACAGCATTCCCAGGGTACAATTTATGAGCAGATGTTGTAGCTGTATGGCCATAACAACCTGGTCACCCTTTTTCTATATCTAATCTTCCAGTGAGTATCATTTACTAGACCTGAAGTCAGGAAGACCTGAGTCGGAATCCTGCTTCAGACATCTAGTTGCTGTGTGGCCTTGTGTAGGCCACTTAGCCTCTTTCTGCCTCAGTTTCCTCATACCTAAACTGGGGCTAACAATAGTACCTACTTTCCAAGGTTGCTTTGAAGCTCAAATGAGATAAGGTATGTAAAGACTTGCAAACCTTCAAGTGCTATATTACATTCTAGATATTACCGTAAAGTGCCCACTGTCTGCAAGGCACTGTATTAGGAACTGGAGAGACAAAGACCAAATGAAAACAGTCCCTGTCTTCAAGGAGCAACCGTTTACTGGAGGGGTGTGACACATAGCCAAGCCAGTGAGTGCAAAGGACTCTACCAAGTCATTTTAAGAGGTTGAGAGTATTAATAAGTAGTGGGGGCAGGAAAGGAAGACAAAGGAGATCAAGAAGGATCAGGAAAGGCTTCATGAGAAAGACTGGCCTCTGAGCTATATTTAGAAGGAAAGTAGGGAGCTTTCTGAAAGGATGGGAGGGTGTTCCTTTGCTTATGCAAAGGAACAGTGTCAGGAGATGGATCCTCTTCTTTCATGATGCTGACCTCATGCTTCTATTTCAAAATTCAGGTGATCTCCAGTCACAGGGTTGAGTGAAAAACGGCCTCAAATACTTATGAAGTTCGGACTTTAAAAGAGCTTCTCCTGGCAGAGGAAAAGTGTGTATGAAAGGTGGAGCCTGACACCACTCCCCACTCTGGAGACCAAGAGAAAGAGATCTGGTCTTCCTTTGCCAACGAGTTTATTTCTTCTAGGTTCTGATGGGTTCATCATCTCCATCTTAATTCTGGAGCCTAAACTATCCATTTTTTTTATTGGTGGTGTTATTTTATTTTTTAAAATTCATTTTATTGGTAGTATTAGTCTACCATTTCCCAACTCATTCACTAAATAACTGGAAAAATGCAAAAAGTCATAGTGGAAAATGTGGGCAAAATTCTCTCTGAAGACAATCAAGAAAATTCTCCTTGGCACAGTTTAGCAAAGGTGTTCCTATATCGTGGAAAGTCAGTATGATATAAAGCAAGATATACTAGGCAAAACTGGGAGACCTGGGTCTGAGAACTGGTTCCACCCTTTTCCTAGTTGTTTTTGCTTGGCCTCAGGTTTCTCATCTGTGGCAGGTGGTAATCCTTCTTGTACTATATTTTTCACAGGGCTATCTTAATGTTCAAATGAGATAATGCATGTAAGGTGGTACATAAATACAAGCGATTATCTGCTAAGTTGTAAATGCGTGAGGGCAGGGACTGTAGTCTTATTTTATCCTTCTGTCTCCAGCATCTGGAACTGAGATTCACACAGAGAAGATCCTTCAACAAACATTTATGGAATTTGTCATAGAATATTAGACAATTCTTAACCCTAAAGAGTTACCTGATATTTTTCTTCACAACAACTTGTGAAGTAGATAGTGCAAGTTTTTAGAGAGGAAGAAACTGAGGCTAGATCTAGGCCCTCATTGACTGTTGGCTCCGTTCCTCACCACAGTGCCATGGTTGGAACACTGGATAGGTTGTTGGATGGAATTGAGAGATTCCATAGTCTCCTTTGGTGAAGCATTTCATCCTCAGTGTTGGGAAGGTCTTTGTCCTTGGTGCTAGTATGAACTACCCATGCTTTGGCTCAAACCTATTCTTCCTTAAAGAAGTTTCTGTGGTGCAGGATGCTGGATTTGCAGTTGGAAAGAATTGGGAACAGATTCCAAATCTGACACATCAACTGTGTTCTGGGGCAAAATACTTAATCTTTCAGAGCTTCACTTTCCTTATCTATAAACTGGGGGGTGATAAGACCTATTGTGCTTACCCCATGGGGTTTTGTTTTAGACTCCACTAATGTAATCTGTGTAAAAGCTTTGTAAATGTTAAATATATAGATGTTTGCATTAGCAGAGATGGGGGACAGATGGTGCCTATGCTATGGGGGAAAGAGTACTTGAATAAATATGATGTATGCTCTCCTAATCCTACTTAAAACAAATGGCCAGTTATCAATTCTTCTAGTCAAGATTATTATTATTATTATTTTTTAAAGCTGAATGCCCATTAGGGCTTTTGAAATAAAATATATGATCTAGGTGCTATAATCCAGCTGTTACTGAGGCAATCTAGGGTAAGTCACTTATGGTTTAGGAGGCCTAGGGAGGATTTACCCAAGGTTATATCAGTAGAAAGTTTTAGTGATAGGATTTGAACTCAGGGGGCCCCTGACTCAACATCCAGCTCTTTCTATTGTACTACACCATCTTCTGTTTTAATAATCCCCTTAAAAAAACCCATTGAAACAACTTACTCTTTCCTCAACTGAGATAATGGTGGTAAACAAGAAAATAGCAATCCGAGTGGTAAAATAATGTTTTATTCCATGGATGATCAAACGCTACCATGCCACGTCCTAACTTCCCTCCTACCACATCTCATGGCCAGAGCCGGGTTCCCCTTCCAGATCAGGTTGGCTTTGCTGATAGTCGAGCCCATTGGAGTAGCAAAAGCATGAACACATAGCATTCTGATTGGTCCTGTTTGTCAGTGGGTTGATCTCTTCAAAAAATGGCGGTGTGTGTCACCTTCCTTTGTTTAGAAAACAAAAACCAAAAATAAAAAACAAACACAAAATTCCAATTTGACCTAACTACAACTGACAGCCAAAGCTTAAAGGTGAAACCGAAATCCCCAACCACTGAAAAGCATCATGGATATGTCTTCACTGCTGTCAGATGTCGAGGTCACCCACAGGACAACTGCAAGCCAAAGAAATTGGTACTGACATTCAGGCTGTCAACACGTGAGAAAGGAAATGACAGTAATTGATATATTTCCAACTAGCATTTCTAAAGAGTTCAGATCAGCCAAAGAGTGTTAGCATGCACGCTGAACACAAGATTAATATTGCCGGGGGGCTGAGGGAGTAGGGCAGGGAGACTTCACAAATGACTGACGTACATTCCTTTATATACAACAAAATGAAATATACACTATGAATATTGGCTGTACATTTGGTCAGAGTATATCTTACAAGGCTAACGTAGAGAGCACTCAAAAGGGAGGCAATGGAACAATTCCCAGGAAATGAAGTCCAATTCTGACATGTTCTTACACATTTTTTTTCTCTTCAGGTTTTTCTTCTACAAGGGTTACTCAATAACACTGGAGAGGTTGGGATCAAAGCCCTGTCATTTTTACCAAATGTGATACTGACGGACGAGACCACTTAGGGAGAAATAGGACTTGACAGTTTTAGTTCCTGGAATGAAATGGAAATGGACAGTGGCAAATCTAAACCCAAACCTAAATCAAGCTCTGTGGGAAAGCAGCCTCTTGCAAATGAACGTGCCTGGGGTGTCTTCCGTCCCTCAGCTTTCTGAAATGGCTCCACAATGTGTCTGACTCATGACCTTAAAGACAAAGTAGTTAGTTTAGATGTCGCCTTATCCAAACAAGGTGAAAGCCTGCAGATGGACAAGGAAAAAGCAAAGCAAACCCAAAGAACTCCATGACAACAGAGCTTCAGATAAAAACTATATAAAAATACTAATTCATTACATAAGGTTAAACATTAGCATAACTACGACGATACTTTGTACAGTCCAGAGTCTGTCTTCAAAGCAGCCTGGTAGTAACACTGAATCTTCTAATGATGGGAAGGAGCAAGCAAATATGGATCTTTAAGATGCCTTTAAAATAATTGTGCTATAATCTTTGTTGTTGGTTGTTTCGTTTTTAATTTCCATGACAGTTTCATCGGACACAATGTGATGCTGCTGACAATGGCGCTCTAATGTGGGAGGTGGGCTTCAATGCTGGATAGCTTGGGTTTAAAGGGCCAGTGATCTGGCCAGTGATCTCAAAGTCCTCAAGGCGGGCCTTTCCTACCATTGATCCATAAGCACTCTTCCTTGCGGTAGAGGGGGCGGGGTGGGGTGGGGCACTTAATCCAGCAGTCACTGTGTGGCCAAGAGAAGGTGATGCCTTGAAGCTATATTCGTTCCAGACAGCAGTCTCGGTTGGACCCGTCATGCGTGATGTCCCTCTTCCTGGGAAGGAGCTTGCTGCTGAGACAGAGCAGGAAGGCTGCCTTCAGTTCTGTGACACACATGCTAACATAACATTTCTTTCCCCAGCTCCTCCCCTGGGGGGATGGCAAGGGGAGGGGGTAGGGAGGGAGGACACTTTCCAGTTGCATATTGTTAGACAGAAAGAACCACTTTTGTGCTGGGTGTGGATGCACAGTTAGTCCTCTTCCTCCTCTTCTTTCATCGTGACTGTGGCCAGTTTGTCCTGAATCCTGAAACACTCCACAAAGAAGTTGATGATGGATTGGTAGAGGTGTTGTTCCAAGGAGGAGCTGTGAAAGTAATGGCTTTCATCTGGGTAGATCTGTAAGGGGAGGCAGGGAGAGAAATTACAATGAGAAACTCAACATTTCCTGAAGGGGCAAAAGAGGTTGGTGCCCTTGGAGCCATATAAATAGGTGGTGCTGTGGACAGAAGGCTAGACCTGGCATCAGGAAGATCTGAGTTCAAATCCAGCTTCAGAAACTTAACTCCAGCCCTGGGCGAGTCACTTCCTCTATGACTGCCTTGGTTTCTTCTCTCTATAAAATGGGGATAAGAAGATTTCCTACCTCCCAGTGTTGTGAGAATCAAATGAGACATTTGTGAAGCACTTTTCAAATCATGAAGTACTACATAAATGTTAGTTATAATTATTATAATTATGTAAATGAAAGACCCACTTCCTCCATGAAGCTCTCTGTGGATAGGGTACTGTTGGAGGACTTGGGTTAAAATCCCATCTCTGACACTTTCTCTATCTGGACTTAACCTCTTTGGGCCTCAGTTTCCTCATCTGTAAATTGAAAGAATTAGATCAATTAACCTCTGAGGTCCCCTCCAGTCCTAGCTCTATGATCAGTCAATAGTACTTAGCTGAAATAACTCTCATTTAAGCAGATCACAAACTCTGAGTGCCCTCGGCAACTCTCCAAGATTTTGAGTTGCAGAGATGGCACTTTGGTAGATCTAAAGATCTGCTTTGGTAGAAGTTTTCTCAGTTGGGAGTTAATCATACTAATGTCATTCCAAGTTTAGTCCCCATTCCTATTTAATAGAATGCCAAGTTTCCTTAAAGGTTTAGGAAGTAATATAAGAGAGAGGTTAGTACGATTGCTATGACTTCTGTTTTGTAGATGAAGAAAGTGAGATTCAGAGAAGGACTGAGAATGTCCCAAGATCACACAGCTAATTAGTGTCAAAGACAGAACTCAAAAGCTGAGAACTGAGGAAACCACCAGGAAAGGTGGCTTGAGGAGCTATCACCTAAGCTAAGCCTTTCTATGACTTCCACAGAACTGGAACTGTCCAAAAATGGAATGGGCCGAGCCATAGGAAGCCCTAGAAGCCATCAGGCAGAGGCTGGAGGGCTCCCTGTTAGGGAGATTGTAGGAGATATTTCTGTCCAAATATGCACTGGATTCAATGACTGACTTGGACGACTGAAGTCCCTTCCAACCCTGAGACTCTATGGGTGCCACAGCACCTGGGCTATTTATTTAGAGACTGTTTGCCTGTCACATGCCGGCTGCATGCATTCAGCAGGGTACAGGGAAGCAATGGGCCTGGGCTGAGATTCTGTCTCGGATGCTGACTACCTTGGGCAAGTCACTAAACCTCTCTGGGGCTCAGTCCCTCATCTGTAAAATGAAGGGAATGAAATAGGTGACTTCTAAGGTTCCTTTCAACTCTGTGACAGAAGCATATACACACAATTGTGTTTTGCAGAAACAAGATTTGCTAGGTAAAAATCCATGTTTTCTGAACAGAACATTCTCCCAGGGGTGTCCCATATTTCAACCAAT
Organism: Petaurus breviceps papuanus; assembly: GCF_028583685.1. Classification (NCBI taxonomy): domain Eukaryota; kingdom Metazoa; phylum Chordata; class Mammalia; order Diprotodontia; family Petauridae; genus Petaurus; species Petaurus breviceps. The sequence goes on along the minus strand of NW_027185612.1, from coordinate 6,858,757 downwards.
CAATGAAAGCAAATGACATCCCACTGGAATGAACGGCTGTGTGGCTGATTGAAGGGAATGTTACACCTGGTAGATTTTGGCATTATGACCACAGATCAGTTGAAGGCACAACAGCTGAGTGCTCCAGAAGGCATCATTTTGTGTCGGGGGAACACTTGCTGACTCCTCTCCCCCAGCCTTGGAAGGGTCAGATGTTTTGGACTTCCCATCTGGAACAGGGGCAGTGGTGGCCCACAGCAGAGTCTGGGGCTGAGAGGCATGATGAGGGCAGGTGGCTGCAGGACTGTCTAAGGGTACTGATGTTCGGACCTCCGATGAGAGCCACGCACCAGGGGAGACCATCGTGAGGAGGCCTTCTCATAGGCACCAGCTTGAGTGGTCTCTTTGGCCACACACGCTCTCCCCATTTGGGCTCATTCTCCCCAGTGACCTTGGATGTGTGAGAGAGGTGGCATTTCTGTTCTGGCCTTTTTTACTATGCCGCCTCAGAAAATAACCCTTCTAAAGGTAATTGACTCTAGCTGGCTACAATCAAGGGTGAGCACACCTGCTGGGGGGCTGGTGAGTGATATGGTAATAGAGTCCTCCACCCCTCAGGGTTGTCCCTGGGATGCTGAGAGGAGAAACAGTGAGCTCCCCTCTGGGGACCCAGCTAGCCAGCACGAGTGCCGGGGGGGAGGAGAGTAAACCCAGTTGGGGTGCAATAACACAATTATGTTTTCTAAATGAGAAAAACAGGTCTGTTCGCATATACCGTACCTGCAAGCTGTAATTAGCCTTCCCCCTAATTAGATGTGCAATGAGCTCTGCTGTATGCTGGAAATGGATTTTTTCTGCAGGGGGAGAAAAACAGAAGTGTGTGTCGGAAGCCGCAATCACCATTAAAGCCAGACTTATTCCCAGGTGAACAGTGCCATCGCTGCCCGGGTCACTCACCATCAGCAGTTGCGTGGATGATCAAGAACTGTTGTTCTTCCAGGGTTGACACCCGGTGGGCTAATCTGGTCATCTGGAAGGAGGCGCCAACCAAGGGAATGAGTTAGTCATTTTCAGCACAAGGAACAAAGTATTTTTTTAAAAATGCCTGTACAGGATGTCCCCAAAGTCTTTAGGCTATTAAAGCTTAAAACTGCGCCAAGACTTTTAGAACTCCCTGTACAAACCTGCAGTAGTTCTAAAGATGGTTGTTGTAGAAGCTGGGAGTGAAAGGGGGAGGCATTCCCATGATTCAGCTAACCTTTGCTAACTCTTTCCTTTGCTCACCAGACCAAAAAAGAAGAATAAAAAAAAGTTCCTGCTCTCCCTTGCTATAAAGTGCCACCATTTCAGCCAATGCACACCAGCTGGCTCCATGTCTGGGAGGTGGGCTTAATTATTCAGGTACAAACTTTGCCCCTGTGGTTGATAATGAGCAAACTCCCACCCTGTAACAGGCTGCCCTGAGGCAGGTATCCTTAACCCGAAGACAGTTTGAGAAAGGTTACCAGCTCTTCTAAGAGCTGGAAGTGATTGATCATACAGTCCAACCCCATGCTTGTACATGTGGGATCTTGGGAACAGAATGGTCAGGGGACTTGCCCGCCTGAGGTGGCCCAGCTAAGTAAAGTGGTAGAGCTGAGATCTAAGTGCACTCTTCCTGACTTTAGCCCAGCACTCTTCCACTGGGCCTCCCCATTCCTTACATTTGTTTTGCTCTTACAGCTGATAAAGCTCTTTAACACACAGGATTTCCACTGAGTCTCCCAACAACCTGGGAAGGAGAGGATGCAACTGAGGTTCATGAAGTAGGGTCTTATGGCTTGGAAGGGATGGAGCTGGGACTAGAACCCAGGTCTCTTGATTCCTGGCCTAGGGCATGTCCCACTGTGCCATCCCCACCTCTCATAGCAACTAGGAAATAGCATTTTTTGTTGTTGTTGAATCCAAATGCACTATGGGCAGACATTTTGGTAACATAATTTCAGAGGACTGACTTGGGATGGGTCCCTGTGCCAAAAAACCAGGCCGATTAGCCCAGTGATGTTGGCAGTACCTTTTATTTTACTTTTCTAAAAACAGTGATCGATCCTATGCTTTTACATCACCTTCATTTCCAAATATGTCCCTCCTGATCCCTTACTCAGAGAACCATAATTTATAACCAGTTAAAGAGGAAAATAGTTCAGCAAAACCAACATATCAGCTGTGTCTAACACCACATGCAACATTCCATACTCTCTCTTCTTCCACTTGGCAAAGAAGAGAGAGTGCATTTCTTTAGTGCTTTTTTGGACTTCCTTTAGCAGGAGACAGACCTAGTTCTTATTCCACAATGAAATGCAAAGGCTCTTGGGAGAGACAATAAGGTCGCTGAAAGAAAAAAAATGGGGTACCCTAGGGAATTGGGGATGAAGGGCTAGAGGAACACAGAGAGACGATGCCTTCTGTATGTACTGAAGGGAAATATCCCAGACAGGGCAGTTGTCATGAGGGTGTCCAAACATACCTCATATGCTCTGTTGTCAATTCCAAGGAGACCCAAGTATCTTTCAGAAAATGCAGAAGCTTGGAAAGAGAGAAAAACATTAGCTAACTCTCCCTTGGCCTGGAAAGCAAGTACTCTGCCCATTTCCATTCCCCAAACAGATCTTCACCAAAAAGTGGACTTTTTGCTTGAATAAAACAACATCACTGTGGTGGCACTTGTAAAATGTGTGCTTTAGAATTTTTAAAAATAGTAAAAATCTTGGTTTCTTGGGCCTAGATTAATGTGATTCCTCAATTAATCCCCAAAGACTTTTGTGATCCCTTCAGTTACAAGTGTTCTCCCTCCTTCAACTATCTCCTGTTAAATCCATCTGTGTCCATACTACATCCATTCATTAGAATGTAACTTTCTTGAGAGCTGGGACAATACTACTTTTCATTTCCAAGGCTTAGCACAGAACTTTGCACATAGTATTTAATAAATGATGTTAAATGAAATTATCCACAAGGGAAAAGAATCAAATAAAGATTAAGTAACTCATCGCCAGAAAAATGTTCATGATCTCAAGACACATGCAACTCCATTTCTTTCCTAGACCATCTCCAGCTGAATTCAAAATTTTGTACAACTGAAGATTCATGTTCAGAATGATGATTCCCTGGGCACTGCCAGTTCCTTAACCATCAAGGAAAGAGTAATTTCTCTCCACTAGGTCTTACTAAGATAGGAAAATGAATTCATATATTTGAAAAAATTTCCACAAGGTTCAAATAAAAAAGGGTGTTTTCAGGTGAACCCTCTAGTATCTAGGAGATCCAACCCTGGTGTCAGAGCCTGAGTAATTCTGGTTTTACTGAAGATTTAAATTAAATCTGTAATGGAAGATATATTTGTGAATGGAAAAAGTTATTGTGTATTTTCAGACCCTGGCTTATCGACTAGATTTTGTCTATTAAGGACTATAAAGACAAAATTTAAATATATAAAATGTATAGGGTAATTTTGGGGGGGGGTGAGGATACGAAAGATTTTATTTAGAGGGTGGCACTGAGCTAAAGTTTGAAAGAAATTAGGGATGATACTAAGAGGCAGAGGTAAGGAAGTGCACTTTAGACACTGGGGACAGGCTCTGTTGCTACTGGGATAAGGACGCATTATTTGACAAAACCTACTGGGAAAACTGGACAGCAGTATGGAAGAAATTAGATTTAGACCAATACCTCTCACACAGCTAATTCCATGTCTTGGGAAATGGCTCATAACTGCATAAGGAAAGTTCAGGATTGGGTGATAATTTGCAAAATATGGGGAGAGAGAGAAAAAGTTAGGCTACCCTTGTCCTATTCAAATACCTCATGTTCTGGCCCCCCCCACCAACTACTTTCCAACTTTTCTCCTTCCTCAGGAAATACCCGAGTATACTCTAAACCCTCCAACCACACAGGCCCTCCAGAGATCTAGTGCCATGATGGAGGAGAGGAATGGCAGTGGAAATGTGGGCACAAAGGCTTGTTCTCTTCCCTTCTCCAGCTGGGTTTGAGCCCTTCTTTTCACCAGAGAGTAAACTGGCCCTTAAATCTGTTTTGTGTCCAGCTCCTGCAGAATGTAAATGGGGATTTTCTCTGTGTTAGACACTCTGCTATACTAAGGGAACACAGAGGCAAGAAACAGTCTCTGCCTTCAAGGAACTTGAATTCTAGGGGGGGAGACAGTATGAGAAGATTATGTTAGTAATGAGTGGGGGAGACTGGGAAGGGCCTCCTGCAGAAGGTGGGATTGAAGTCAAGTCTCAGAGGAAGCTAGAGAAACTAGAAGGAAGATAATCATCACCATAGCTAACATTTATAAAACACCCACTATGTGCCAGGAAATATGCAATCCCTTTACAAGTCTTATCTCGTTTGATCTTAACCACACTCCTGGGAGGTAGGTGCTATTATTCTCCCTATTTTTCAGATAAGGAAACTGAGGCAAGCAGAAGTTAAAGGACTTGCCCAGCTACTAAGTTTTCTAACACTTGATCTGGATGTGGGCCCTCCTGACGTCAAGCTCAGGGCTCTTTCTACTGTACCACCTAACTAAGGGCCAGGAGCAAAGACTGGAATGGTAGGAAGGTGCCAGGCATTTTTGGAGACACTTCCTCCATCAGGGTTCATTATAACAGAGTTTTTACCTGCATTCCAGGAACCCTCAAATTGCCTTTGTAATGGACTCAGTCACTGAGGATGCAGAAATAAGGATTTGAGATGAGGGGGTGTGTGGGAAGCAATGCTGGTCTCAGATATCGTGGGTCCCAGTGAAAAGGGCTATTTACCATAATATTTGAAGTCCGTTATGGGGGAGAGAGCAGAACCACAGGTGAAAACTGGACCTTGACTTTGACCTTGATTTTCCACTTTTGTTGGAAGAATGTAAGTACTCAGGTACCCACCATAATCCTAGTGTAGAAAGAGAGAAAGATTAGATATAAATGACCACAGGTTAGTAATTGAAACAGTTTCAGGATACAATGGGAACGAAGGCATCAGCACATTATTATTATTATATCATTATTATAATGCCATTATAATAATAGTAAAGGAATCCCTTTCCACTCTAGGAAACATTCATGTTCTCTCACCAATTCTTTGGTCTTGGGTTCTGTGTTTTTACACAGGGCTGGCTTTACCTTTCACTCAATTCCATACATCTTTATTAAGTGCCTACTATGTGCCAGGCATTGGGAAAACAAAAATAAAAAAGGCCCTGCCCTCAACTACCTTACATTCCCCTGAGCATGGGGGAGCCATGCCAACAGATAACATAAAATTTATACAAAATATAGAGCAGATGAGGAGTAAGGAGGAGTCACTGGTCGGAAGGTTAACTGGGAGAATACACAAAAGGTACTTGAATTGAAGTTGGTATTGAATTAGGGTTATCTAAGAGGTGGAGGGGAGGAAGGAGATGGAGAAGTGTGGAGAACAGTGAGTAAGTCAGTTTGGTTGAAGCGCAGAACATACAAGGGGGACTAATGTGAAATCAGTCTGGAGGACAGTTTATTGCCCAGAGGAGTTTTATATTTTATCTAGATGTAATCGGAGATCACTGGTTCTCTTAAAGGAGGAGAATGATATGGTCAGACCTCTGCCTCAGGTGTGTTATTTTGACAGCTGAAGAGAAGACTTGGAAATATAAAAAAGCAAAACAGTTGTATGTCTATGTGATGTGGTTAGGTCCTCATTTTTATAGCAATTTGTTATAAACTTAGTATTAACAATCAACACAACTAATTAAATTTGATTAACTGTCATTGACATTCAAATAAATGAATCTCAACATTCAATGTTATGATGTTTTAGTCACTCCCTTTATATTTCCATAAAAACTCTTTGTCTCTTCATTCCCATTCAAGTTTCCTCTTGGATGGTTATAATTAGGGTGTTCCTTGCCTTTTTTTTCCCTTTCAATAAATGTTTGGTGATAACAAAACCTGAAATTCTCCCGTTATTCATTCTTTTGGATTAGGGATACAAACATAACCTAGGAGAGTCATCGAATTTAGGAATCCTCATCCATTATCATCTTAGTTAGAAATTGGTTTGTCAAGATTAATTTCATTCCCTTAGAAGGCCCTAAAGGAATCCGATGGAGGATAGATCATTTTTGATGTAGGAAGCTGGGGAGAAAGTAAGCAAGCCCTGGTGCATAGGGAGGGGAGGTTTGGGTTCAACACCATCTCAAGAGGCCCCAGAAATTCCTCCAGGAAATGCAGTGGGAAGCATGAGGGCAATGGGCAACTAGAAAGAGACTAGGGATATGAGATATGGAAATGGAATGGTGTCAACAATAAAAAGATACCTACTTCGCCATTTTGTTTAGGGCTGGTACTGTTATTATAATTATGTTCTATTAATTTGGGATCTAGAGCTGTTTATTGCTTCAGGTGCTCCCATTCCTAATTAAATACTAGGCAGAGTCCTGACATAGAAGAAACCATTCTAAATAAATACTCTTTCCTTCAAATTCAAAATGAACTTTGCTGAACCAGGCTCTCTGAGTTATCTTCTCAGTAGTGACAATGGTTTGCACTGATCTATCTATTCTCTGGACTTTTTTTTTCCTATTTAACAGCAAATCAGGATTTCTTATAGAAACCCAGTTTTTTTCCCCCGATTTGTTAACATATTTTATTTAAAGTTTTGAGTTCCAAATCCTATCTCTCCCTCCTCCCTGAGATGGTAATCAATCAGATATAGGTTATACATGTGTAATCATGTAAAACATTTCCATATTAGCCATTTTGTACAGGAAGACTTGAATAAAAGAAAAAATGAAAGAAAGTGAAAAATAACATGCTTCAGTCTATATTCAATTAATATCAGTTCTTTCTCTGGAGGTGAATAGTATGCTTCATCATTAGTCCTTTGAGATTGTCTTGGATCATCGTATTGCTGAGAATACCTAAGTCATTCACAATTTTTTATTGAACAATATCGCTGTTACTATGTACAACATTCTCTTGGTTCTATTCACTTCACTATGCATCAGTTCATGTAGGTCTTTCCAGGTTTTTCTGAAATTATCCTGCCTGTCTTATAGCACAATAATATTCTATTATATAGAATGTTATATATAGAGAGATTATAATTCTACATATAGAATATTATTTTATATATTATATAATATAATAATATTATAACAATATATGTTACATATAACAATTCTTCTATGTATTGTTATAGCACAATAATATTCTATTATATAGAATAGTATTATATATGGCATATCCATTCTATATATAGAATGAATATTCTACTGAATATTATATATATTTTTATATTGTTATATATAATAATATATAGTATATATTGTCACATATAACAATTCTTCTATTCTATATATTGTTATATACATATTATATATATAGAATATGTATTCTGTATATAGAAATCATCCTGCCTATCTTATAGCATAATAATATTCTATTATAATCATACGCCACAGCTTGTTTAGCCATTCCCCAACTGATGGTCACCCCTTTGTTCTCCAATTCTTAGATACCACAAAAAAGAGTTGCTATAAATATTTTGTACAAATAGGTCCTTTTCCCTTTTTTTGGATGTCTTTGGGATATCAGACCTGGCAGTGATATTGCTGGATCAAAGAGTATACACAATTTTATAGCACTTTGGGCATAGTTCCAAATTGCTCTCCAAAACAGTTGGACCAATTCACAACTCCACCAACAATGCATTAGTGTCCCAGTTTTCCCACATCCCCTCCAACATTTTCCTTTTTTTTTTGTCATATTAGCCACTCTGATAGATGTGAGGTGGTACCTTGGAGTTGTTTTAATTTGTATTTCTCTGATCAATAGTGATTTAGAGCATTTTCATATGACTATAGATAGCTTTGATTTCTTTTTCTGAAAACTGCCTGTTCATTTCTTTTGATCATTTATCAATTGGGGAATGACTTGTATTTTTATAAATTTGACTCAGTTCTCTATATATGAGAAATGAAGCCTCTATCAGAAATATTTATGGCAACCCCCCCCCCCCCATTTTCTGCTTTCCTTATAACTTTGGTTGCATTGGGGTTTTTTTTTTTGTACAAAAGAATTTTAATTTTATATAATTGGTTCTCTGAACTTCTTATAATCATCCACAGCACTGTAGCTGATGGTGGGGATGGGGTAGAGGGTGGTGAGGGGAGGAGAGGCAGGGTTAAGGCTCTAATCACCTGAGATAACCCTACAAGGCAGAAGCTCTTTGCATGCTATGCTGGGCAGAGATCCATTCCTTGGTTCTCTTAAGGACTATCTCCATTCCAATCCATTCCTTCTATCTCCTACCCATTTTACACAGCAGGCCAAGTCAACTGGCAAATGAGTGTAATCATAACGCATTAAAAAATACTAAAATCTAGGAGTACTTGAAGAAATCTGTCTTTTGTCTGCCTGGGAAACTGCCCTTGTGGGAACTCCCTACAGCAAACTAATACAACTAACAGATAAATAATGAATTAAGCCATGGGCTAAAACCAGACTGCTTTTGTAGGCCTGCTGCTAAGCATAGTTTTTGTATTTTAAAATAAATCACAGGGGAGGTACAAGAATTGGATTTGGCCCTTGGGCAATAGTTTGCTTACCCCTGACAAACCCTAGGAAGTTGTTTGAGGATAGACTTACCCAGGGCTATAGAGCTACTAAGTGGGGTGTGAAGTCAGGTCTTCCTGACACCAAGCTCAGCCTTCCATCCATTTTGGTACACTGCCTCTGTTCATAGAATATATGGTACAAGGAAACTCTACTTATTCTTCTTTCCCATTTGGCACCAGACCATAAACAACAGTAGATTTATGGGAACAATGTAATGAAGCAGCTGTTTGACCTTTCTAACAGTAGCTGGCTTCCTCCTTTCCCCAGAGGAAACAGAAGAAAAAACTAAGCAAACAACTTATCTCTTAAAAGCAAAATAATAATAATAAATCACAGGCCATCAAACTGTAGGCACTCCCAATAAATCAAAGTGAAGTCGAAATGATGAAACCATTTAAAGCTCTTTCACTGAGGGGTGTGCCCATATGGAAAACAAAACAAGACAAAGCCAGAGACTCACCTTCCCAAACACAGCAACCCGGGTCTTGTCAACATAGGGTTCCTTCAACATTGTCCTACAAGGTTAAAGGGGAGAAACAGGACTTAATGATGAAGTGCAAACTATACTGTCATTTTTTTTTCTGGTGAAATCCAAAGCAATTCCCACTTATGACTTCGAGAAATGGAAGCCATCCCTGAAAATGGCAGACATTGTGCACATTTCAAGATCAGAAGGAAAGAGCATCTCAACCAATCAGCCAATTAACCTCTCAACAAGGATTTATTAAGCACCTACTATGTGCTTTAAGTCAGACACACTGAGCTGAACATTACATATACAGAGACAAAAGCAAAAGACTATGTCCTCAAGGGGGGAAAACAATAGGCACATATTTTATCAGGAGAAACAACAGGTACAGATACAAGTTTAAAATATATGTGAAATAAGTACAAAGTTCTATTTTTAGGAAAGGCATTAATAATGTAGGTATTAGGGAAGGCTTAAGCTTTGAAGGAATTCAAAGTTGGGGAGGTGAGGAGGGAATATTTTCTTCCAGGCAGAATGTGGTCTGAGATGTGGGGAGATGGGACAGTGTGTATCAGGGAGAGCAAGGAGGCTAGTCTGGTGGGAACCCAGAGTGAGCGATAGTAATGTGAAATCAGTCTGAAAAGAGAAATTGGAGCCTGTCTACCTTTCATTCTACAAGTAATAGAGAGCCTATGGCTCTACTCACCTGTGGCTTTTCAAACCAAAATATCCCTTCTTAGTAACTGTTTACTACACACACACACACACACACACACACACACACACACACACACGCACACACGCACGCACACGTGTGCGCGCACACACACACATTCTTTTTATTAGAATAGAAGCTCCTTGGGGGAAAGAGCTGTGATTATGTTTTTATTTTTATCCCCAGCATTTAGTACAGTGTTTAGCACTTTGTAAATACTTAATAAATGCCTTTTATTTATTTCATACTAAAATTCTTAGATTTTCTGATGGGATAAAGGGAATAAAGGAGAGTGAAGAGTCTGGCTAAATGGATGTTGGTTCCACAATGGAAAGAGGGAAGTTAGGAAGAGATGTGGGTTTGAGGTAGAAAGGGAAGATGATAAATATCAACAAATATCTTTTGAATGATCTCTGTGCAAAGAGTGCCAGCCCTTTAAGGTTCACCTTAAATCCTGTTTCCTCATTCCCTTACTAATTCCCTCCGTTGACAATAACCTTCCCTTAAAACAACACTTGTTTGGATCTTTCTAATTTGCCTATCTCATAATATTCCTTATTTTAGCTTCTGTGTCGTCTCCCTTTTATTATTTTTTTGTCATCTCCCTTTTAGACTGGAGGAGTCTGAGGGATGGTGTCTTGCCTGGATTTTCTCTATCCCCCTGTGCCTCGCTCTGAACACAATAAGTATTTAATAATTGCTTGATGGAGGAATTAATGAATAAATGATACTGCAGTAGATACTAGAATGACACAAAGAGGTAGGAGAATCTGTTCCTGCTCTCCGAGAGATTATAATCTCATTGAGTCAATGGACCTGGCCTGCTGTCTTGACTCCTCCCAGGGCTGTGGGACTTTAGGCAAGTTACAGCTTCTCTGGACCTCATCTGTCAGAAGAAATCATCAATGTTGGAAAACTAAAATGAGAGAATAGATGTGAAAATGCTTTTTAAACGTTTAAATGTTCCATTCAAATTGAAGCTATTATAAATATATTTAGTCAAACTTCATTAATTCTGATCATGCTAATTTGGAATTGATCATTCAGAAATGGACTGGATGGTAATTTGTCTTTGAAATTTTCTCTGAAAAAAAAAGATGCTAAGTAAATGAATACTGTAAATTAGATTTCAAGGAGGATGTTTAACTGACTTAATGAGAACTTTCAAGTAATTAAAGTATCCTTTGAATATAAGAATTAAATATGGAAATAATCTTTACTGTTCATTATAGTGGGTCTAGCAGAGACACCACTTAAGGACAGTAACATACTAGATGTTCTGAAATGTTTGTTGTTATTTAGTTGTTTTGTTCATGTCCACTTTCTTGTGACCCCATTTATGGTTTTCTCAGCAAAGATACTGGAGTGGTTTGGCATTTCCTCCTCCAGCTCATTCTTCAGATGAGAAAACTGAGGCAAACAGGGTTAAGTGACTTGCCCAAGGTCACCCATTATACCACCTAGCTGTCTCCTAAAGTTATTCTCTTTCAATAATTCAGACTATCCTTACCCTCACTGTTTTTTAAAGTTTTGTGAATGCCTTCTATAATTAATACATGTCACTATACCACCACAATTTCTGATTTCATCTCTTCTTTGCTCCCCAACAGTGGACCTTCCTTTGTAACAAAGAAAAACAATTAAACAAAAATACTGAACAAAGCAACCAAGTCTGACAACATCTATAACTTCCCACACCCAAAGGCTCCTAAGGCTGAGCCCAGAGAAGGAAAGTATGCGTCATCATCTGTTTGTCAGCGCCAAGATTGCTTATTGCTAAGAGCAGGGAGCTGGCACCTGAACCAGAAGTCAGGAAGACCCAAGCTCAAATCCAGCCTCAGAGCTTACTAGCTATGTGGCCCTCGGTAAGTCGCTTCACCTCTGCCTCAGTTTCCTCAACTGTGAAATGGGGAAAATAACAGCATCTGCTTTGCAAGGGTGTTGTGAGGATCAAATGTCATAGTGCTTGGAACATGGTAAGAGCTTAACAAATGCTTGTTTCCTTTCTTTCTTCCTTCTTCTACTTCAAAAAAAAAAATACCTAATAGGGCCCAATATTTATAGTCCTGCAAGATTTTCACCAGCACTTTACATATATTATCTCATTTGATCCTCATAAGAGGTAGGTGCTCTCATAAACAGATATGGAAACTGAGGAAGAGTAAGGCTAAGTGACTTGCCCAGGGTCACAAAGCTAGTCCATGTCTGAGATAGGATTTGAACTTTTTTTTTTTTTGCTTTTTGGAGGGCAGTTGGGGTTAAGTGACTTGCTCAAGGTCACATGGCTAGTTTTGTGTTAAGTGTCTGAGGCCGGATTTGAACTCAGGTCCTCCTGACTCCAGGGCCAGTGCTCTATTCACTGTGCCACCTACCCACCCAGGATTTGAACTTCTTGACACTCAAGTCCAGCACTCTATCCACTGTGCCAATATTTTCGAAACTCTGATAGGAGTAATTCTTGGTACCTCTGCCAAATGGAGAATTTAGGCTAGCCCGTTTGCATATGGGCTTTGAGACAGTATATCTGCATTCCCAAAGACAATTAGATAACACACATATACATGTATATGTGTACACACACACACATTCATTTGGAAATTCAAACAAAATAGGAAAATACAGTAATATGCCTAAAATAGCCTGGTACCAACACACATTCATCTCTTTTCTCTAGTAAGGATCCCTTCGTCTTGAAACTGTACTTTCCTAGGAGTCACTGGAAGCTCAATGGCTACTGGAGATTCCACATGTACATACAACAACATACCTCCATGTACCTTCGAAGAATGAAGAGCCCTTATATAGACACTTAAGCTTCTCAAATTTACCCTGCACTTAAGAGAAAGATTCCGGTCCCACATACTCAAGTGAGATAATATAGAGGCAAAGGCTTTAAAAACCTTTAAAGGGCAGATGAAGGTTAGCTCTTGCTGAGACCTTTCTACTCTGTTCTGGTTTCTCCAGTCTCTGGCACCTGATAGTATTCACAGGCTGGACCACATAATGTTGCCCTTGGTTCTATATTCCTCTGTACTTTACTCTCATTTTCCTGTACGTGTAAGTCTTTACTTCTCAATCAGATGATGGGTACTTAGAAGTCAGGACTTGTGCCTCATTTGCCCTCATAGTCACCTCAACATCTAGTATGGTTCTGGGCACCAGAGCCTAGACTAGAGATCAGAAACTGGAGTACTCCATGTAGGAGGGCATAGTGAAGGACCTAGCCAAAGGCTCAAAGCTCTCTAAAATATGAAGGGTTTGGTTGTGAAGTGTAGCAACACATCGATTTCAAATCTTTTCTAAGGTACATGGATACCTTGACTTAGTTGTGCTGGGTACAACTATAGACACCTAATTATGGATTATTTTCAGAAAATCACATGCTAGATAGAGTCTATCTTCTCTTTAAAGAAGACCAGGGAATGGCCTGACTTGGCTTTCACAGTCACTTCTAGTCTTAGGACTGATTGTTTATATACAGGCATATACACCCACGTACATAGGATAGTTATATTCCATGTGCTTTGGAAGACTGTAGATGGGTCCAAATAATTATTGCCAAGTTTCCAGATAAAAAAAAGGAATGGTTTAGCCACTGAAATGATGGATTGAATGATTCAGCCAAAATTCTAGCCATTTAGAAATACATTTGGAAACATATGGATAGTGGTTGTTAGACTTTTTTTCCCCCACTACTTTTCATCAGGATGTTTGGTCTGTATGTGGATACTACCTGACAGCAAGATTTCGCATATATTTGCTATAGAAAGTAACAGGAAACTTTGAAGCTCATGGAGCCAGTCCTGGGCTCTCTTCCACCTCCAAGTAATCTTGGATTTTATTCTAGGCCCTGTTATTGACTCAGCAGGAAGCATCAGCCCCTTGGCAGTCCCGTCATCTCATCTTCTGGGGATTTCCATTTCCTGATCCTAAAAAAAAGTCTAGATAATGATGCTCATTTGCAAAGTGCTTTGAGATCTGTGAAGAGCTGTTATTTCAGTACAAAATATTGTCATTATCCTGTTGCTGTCAACTATAACCAGCTGCGCTCTCTGTAACTATATTTTTAGCTGGGTTTTCTGAAGTGAATCTAATCATTATAAACTGTGAAGGCTATTTAAAAAAAAATTTAACACCAGGACCTCAAGGTTAAAAAAGCATATGCTTAGGGGGAGCGTTACAGTCTTGTTCTTGCCACTAGATAGGAGAATTTTGGCTGGAATCGAACAACAAATATTTTTGATGAAGGCCTCCTGTGTGGTTAACTCCATTTTAGGCACTGTGATCCCTGCCCTCAATGAGCTCGTAATCTAATTGGAGATTTAATACAAACACACATTAAACAATTAGAGAAAGCAAGGTATTATCAAATTAATTGCTGAATGGTGTGGTAGAGGCTCCAAATCCTGCAGGACTTTTGGAGGAGGGGCCCATAGGGCTGGGGTAGTCAGAGCAGGCTACCCAGAGAAGATGAGACCAGAGTGAGGTCTTAAAGGATAGGGAGGAATTGGATAGGTCAATGGTGAGGAGAAGATAGATGAGGGGGATCCCACTCATCCATCGTTCACATAGCTGCCAACACAGTTCCCTTAAAGTGAAGGTCTTACTATTCTAAACTCTTACTCAGCAAACTCTCTTGGCTCTCTATTATCCTGACACTCAACATCAACTCCTCTGACTTTAAAGCTCTTCATATCCTGGCTGGCCCTTTCCTACCTCTCTAGATGACTTACACACTCCTTCCCTCCGCACTCTCTCTAGACCAGCTCACTGTTCTTCCCAGACCACAGTATTATCCCCTGTCCCCTCTCTCTCTATTTATTTCTCATGGAGCTTGCAAGAAGAGGGCTTTGATAATATAACAATAATGACAACACAGAAGAATCCATGCTAAGTGCATCAGAGAGGTGCAAAATTAGGTGAGGTTCCAGGAAAGAAAGGATCTTTATGGACTGAGGAGAGTTGGCATTTGATCAGAAACCAAAGAAAGGATGGGTAGGAAATCAGAGCTGAAAGAGGGGAGGAAGGTTGTTCCAGGCATTGGGAATAGCAAAGACACAGAGGCAGGAAAGTACGAGGCATGTTTAGAGGACATTTTAAACCTGAGTTTTAGTTTACCACGTGTGTGGGTAAGAACTTAGTGAAGGTGGACAGGAGCTTTTCAAGTAGGTGGAATGGAGCATTATGAGATGACTCTGGAAAGCTAGGCTGGTGCTAGACTGTGGAAGGTCTTGAAAGTCAGACCATAGGTCTGAACATTATTCTATGAGCAATAGGGAGCCACTGAAGGTTTAGGGGCTGAAGAGTGACACCTCTAGGCATCCATAATATTTGGTGAAGTGAATTGTTGTAAACCTCTTACCTTCCCGATTGAACTGCAAGCTCTTTGAAAGGTTTTTTTAAAATTTATCTTCGTATCTGACATAGAGTTTGAAGGAATACTCAGCAAGTATTTGATGAGCCAAATAGAAATGCACTGCATGACAATGAAGATGCTAATGCTTGTCTCTTTGGTTTATACTGTATCTCAGATTGTTTCTGACTTTCTGTGTAGATACATTTGGGACTGGGTGAATTCTTTCGGTAACACTTCTCCCCTGGAAAACCATGGCTTATGCCGTAACCTTTGCATGCCATAATAATAATGAGATACGCATTTGCCAAATTGACTCTCTCTCTCTCTCTCTTGGATTAATAGCCTTGGACAGGTTCTTGGTGGTCACCCTCATGACTTCTTCACCTTTTTATTGATTCTGGACATTTTCTTTCGGACTCTCTTACTCTGCTGGTGTAGAAGACACTGGGCAAATGAGAACATAATGTCCTCAGAATTGTGGGTCCTAGAGGTGTGAAAACTACACTGTGGAATAGAAACACCAAAATTTATGTTTTGGGTTACTCTCTAAGCAAGGACAGAGTTGCACTGATCCATTCACACATCTCTCTTGTGACTCATGGCTAATGACTTTATGTGTGAGAATGTTGGCCAGGGGGAGCAGTGCACTCTGCTACCACTCAGTGGAATGAATCTAGCTTAGAGAATGAAGGACCTTCATCCTACTTGGCACTATGCTAGAGCCCGCTGAGCTAATCATTACATAAGAAAAGAGAAGGCTACAGGAGCAAGGTTTTTTTTAGGGGAAAACCAATGATATTTTACCTTGGAAATGTCCTGAGACTTGCCTACAAAGTCTATGCAGGCATACTGAAAATTCGTGCAAATTATATGCAAATGTACACAACTATGTCAAGGACTCAGCTGTGGCTCCCTGGGGGGGTGCCTAGTCTTATGCCATTGAAATACTTTGCCCTATTACCTTTCCCAATTCAATGCAATTCACAAGGTATTGGGCCCTCACCCCACAGCCTTCATTTGGTCTTTTTCTTCCAGGGAACCCAGTTTTCTCTTCACTTCATGGAGGAGCTTGGTGCCTTGGAACCCGCTACCACGACCGTCAAACTTCACCACGATGGCGCCGTGACTGCTGACCATGACAGTTTCCCAGTTGACCTCAAACTTTTCAGTCACACTCTGGCTCCCTGGTGTGCCATCCCTGAAAAAGAAAGCAAAATCTAGAGCAAGGACCAAGGGCCTAAAAGACCAATGTCACCCATGTAATCAGGGGGCTCAGGCAGCAACAATGAGGTCCCTCTAGTGATGCTAGTGGAAAAGAGTTCTGCTCACCCTCAAGGAGACCCCTGATCCTTTCCTTTGTCTCCTGACCTGGCATAGGGAGATGGGTGGGTGGCAATGTGATGCCCAAACACATGTAGGATTGTGAGCCCAAACTGAATATCAAAGGAATAAATTATTTCTGAATACTCAGAACTGACCCTGGGTAAAATGACTAAGTGAGTGACATTTATTAAAAGATTATCTATTTTAGTTAAAGATATCTTTCCCTCTAAGTCAAGAGGAAATATGTTGCTGAGGTGAGAATTCTGGACTTGGAGCAGGAAGACCTGGATTCCTCAGATACTTATTAGCTGTGTAACCTTGGACAAGTCACTTAACTTCTCTGGGCCTCAGTTTCCTCCTCTGTAAAATGGAAATGTTGAACTCTATGTTTCTTAAGGTCTTCTCTAAATCTAGAGTTACTATTCTAAGATATGCCCTAAGATAAGACAGAGATATGCCCATCTCTGTCAGTGCTCCCTAAAATGCCATCCCTTAATACTACTGCTTCCCAGTCTTGGGAAGTGCAGTCCACTTTAGGGTTGTCAAGTGTCTACAGAGGGATAATAAGAAAGCCATTGTCTCCTACCCCAACTTGTATTCAAGGTAACCCATACTGAGAAAGACCTGCCCAATGCATTCACACAAGATGTGTTATGGCAACAGTTTAGGGTTTCATCAGCTTTAATAGGAGTAATTCATTATGTTATTATTAATGGATACAATGATGGAATTCAGATGTCATTTCTCCTCTGGGCCTCAGTTTCCTCATTTGTAAAATGAGTTATACTAGATGAGAAGTTTTTGGTCTCAGGACCCCTTTAAACTCTTAAAAATTACTAGGGACCCCAAAGAGTTTCAATTCATTAAAATAACATTAAATCCATTGATGCTAATATTGATAACATTTTTTATGAAGATTAACCATATTTTGCAAACCAAAACAATTTAGTGAGAGGAGTGGCATTGCCATACATATATTTTGGTTGCAAATCTATTTAATGCCTGAATTAGTAAAAGACAGCTGGATTCTTATATCTGCTTCTGCATACAATCTGTTACAATAATGCTGTTTTGATTAAAAATAGGAAGAATTTGGCTTCATGCAGATGTGTAGTTGGGAAAAGGAAGAATATTTAATTAGACCAATACCATTTTAGTATTCTTGAAAAAAATAGTTTTGACCTCAAGGACCCCCAGGAAGGGTCTTAGGGGCCAGAACACTACATTTTCTCTCTCTTTTTTTTAAGCAATTGGGTAACTTAAGTAACTTGCTCAAGGTTACGTGGTCAGTTATTTCTGGGTGTGGTGCTAAGTATCTGAGCCCGGATTTGATCCCCAGGTCATCCCAACACTGGGGCTGGTGCAGAACACTACATTTTCATTACCACTGGAGTAGTATACCTCTGAGATTCCTCTTTCTAACTCTAAATTCTGTGATCAGCAACATGCCATTTGGGGGCAGATTTTTTTTGGCAGGGAGCCTTCCCTGATCACTTCCTAGTATTTTACTCTGTTTGTGGGTCCAGGACTACCCTTGCCCTTATCTCTGACCCAACTGAGAGGTGTTCAATTACCAACTGTGAAGAAAAGAGACATGACTGACCAACTGAGGTTAAAAGTCAGGGGGCAGGGGGGAATTCTCCTCTTTTGAAGAGTGGGACACTTGCCATCCATTTAAGTCATTAAAAAAAATTCACCTATACTAGCATTTCTCATTTGGATCTCCTTACTAAGTGTGCCAGCCTGCACACTTTTTAGAGTCTTTCTAATCAAGTGTCGTTAGCTTAATGAGCTCTGATCTCTCTTAAGCACCTCCTGTAATGAAATTAAGTTCCCTCTGCAGTAGTTGGATAGCCATGACATGTTGGCAGTATTTGGGTCCTTGCTGGAGGGTAGCTTCAGGGGTGATGCCCTTTTAAGATTATTATGCTTTCTTAGCATCTAGATTGCCTCAGTTTCTCCTTCCTTTCTTCTCTGGAATGGAATTAATGATGAGGGGAGTGGGGCCAGAATTATGACTGAGCTGGGTCAGACCCAGAGGGAAAATCTCTCTAAAAACCGCTTCTGGGTTCCTCATGGACAAGGTCCTTGTTAAGCTTGGTGGCCTAGAGTTGGGATGCCCTCTAGTGGTTGGGTTTGTATTGAAACCCTCCTGCCACTGCCTCCAGTAAGTCTAGAGTAGAAAGGACACTGGATGTGGTCTCATGAAACCTGGATTTTGGCGGCACCTCTGTGGACTCCAGCTGGTCCCTTAACATTTCTAAGCTTCATTTTCCTCATCTATAAAATAAAAAAAATGTGTTTGATGATCTCTGGATAACCTTTCTAGCTCTAGGATGCTAAAAGTGTATGAGTTGTATTTTGAGGAAGGGAGAAGTTCCAATACTGTCAGATACTTACTAGCTGTGTGATCTTGGACAAGTTACCTAACTTCTCTTGGCCTCATTTCATCATTTGTAAAATGGGGTTCTTACAAAGGTTGTTACAAGGATATAAATATACAGTTATGTTGTGTCTGACTCTTTGTAACCCCATTTCGGGTTTTCTTGGCAAAGATACTGTAATGGTTTGCCATTTCCTTTCCCAACTCATTTTATAGAAGAGGAAACCAAGGCAAACAGAGTTAAGTGACCTGTCCACAGTCACACAGCTAGTGTCTCAGGCTGGATTTGAACTCAGGTCTTCTTGACTCTAGGCCTGGTACTTTATCCACTGTGCCACTTAGTTGCCCATATAAAATTAGCCATTATTAAATATCTTTCTAATACTGACATCAGCAGACTGGATCAATGTATGCCTTCCTTAATTATGCTGCCTTCCAATCTTGGGTTGCAGCTCACTTTAGGGTTGTCAGGTGTCTGCAGAGGGATAATAAAAGAGCCTCAGAAAAAGATGGGCTCCCCAACTAGACCCATGGAGGGATGGGGAAGGAAAAACTTTGGGGATGGGTGGAGCAGGAAAGGAACTGGCTCCCTGACCACACCTTGGCTTCTCACTCTCCTCTTTGTCTTACTCAGGCTTTATAAGACTTTACTCCAAAGATACTGGAGGCTGGTAGTCCCTTTGTCTCTACCACCGCCAAATGTAGTCTATGCCTAGCCTACAGGATACTTGAATTCCCCCAGATTATCCTAGCCTAAGTGTAGTCACTCCTCTTCCTACCCTTTAGGATACTTAAGCCAAGACTAGGTTATTCTAAAAAGGAATCACAGATCTTAGAGTTCTAGGGCCATAATTAATCAAAACTGGGCCTAGAGCAAATTAAGTTGATGGTTAGAAATAGGTTTAGCAACTCAGAGGACAGCCCTACCACTGACATACTAGGTTCCAACACAGTTACAATCCCTGAGAGAATCTCTTGCTCCAAATGGGGATAAAGGTCAAGGTGGGATCCATAAAAAGGGGGCCAAGGAGGCCAGGACTCAGGGACTAGTAGATGGGGGAAGCTGAAGCTGTGCCCCATACCACTGAAGGACCACTAGGTAAGATCAGGGACAAAGAAAAAACAAGCTGTTTGGGTGTTGGTTCTCTTAGGAAAAGTCTTACTGGTTCCACACTAGTCAGTCTTTCTAGTTCAGTCTCTTCAGGTCACAAAGGAGGCCCAGGGAGTTTAAGTGACTACTAGAATTCTTTCATTATGTACTAAAAGTTTAAAGGGACATTTTTGTATTATTGTGATCATTATTATATTTAAATCTCATCATTTTGGGGCAGCTAGGTGGTGCAGTGCGTAAAGCATCAGCCCCGGAGTCAGGAGGACCCCAATTCAGTTTTGGCCTCAGACAGTTAACACCCACACAAAAAAACTAGCCGTGTAACCTTGGGCAAGTTACTCAACCCCAACTGCCCTCCAAAAAGCAAATAAATAAATAAAAATTAAAAAAAAATAAATCTCATCATTTAAAAAATAGGCCCTTTCTGTTCCCTTTTAGGACACCATTGGTGCCCAGTTTAGATTTGCAGCAAAGAAAAGATGGGAAGGAATTAGCTGATAGGCTAAAAGTTTTTTTTTGACCTTTTCCCACACTTAGTTGTTAAATTATAAGGGATGTGATTTGACTGTCAGTATATCCAGAGGTGGTCTTTGAATGAAATCCCACAGCATTCACTTCAGAAAGAAAAGTGAAGTAAAATGACTGTTCTGGGAATTTTAGAAGCATTTGGAGAGGGTTTCTCTCCCCACTCCCATTGCTGGAACACTGGCGGGGGGGGGGTTTTTACTTCACTTTTCTTTCTGAAGTGAATGCTGTGGGATTTCATTAAAAGACCACCTCTGGATATACTGGCGGTGAAGGGGTGCATGGGGGAGGGGTGGCTTCTAAACTAGATCAGGGTTAAAAATCATTGGTCTGGAGAATCAGAGGGTCCATTAGCATTGTGAGAATGATCTGAATAAAACCACCCCCAAGGGAGGGGGAGGATAGAGAGAGGAGGAGGAGGCACTAAACTAACTCAGAATGTTAGGAAAGTGGGTTAATTCTTCATTGGAGCCCATAACTCTGTCCTTGGGGCCATGCTGTGAGCCTGTCTTTCAGGCTGAGGTTATAATAAAGTCCTTTTAGGACTTCAGCAATTAAACCCTTTTGGATGGGGCCCAAAGTAGACCAGGCAGATCCTGAATGAAGTTTGTTCTCTAGGCTTACAGCAAGGTTGCCTCTTGTACTTGGCTGGGCAGGAGTGCTTGCTCTCTTCCCCTAAATGACTTTACTAGAAATTCTTCTTTATCCTTGACATACTGGCACAGGCTCCCACTTAAGGGTAAGGCAGAAAAATTGCCAGAGGGAGAGACCAAGGAGGGCTTAGCCCTTTCCTTCTGTGAGGACCCTGGGCCCTGACTTCAAATGAATGAGGAGATCATTTCTGCCACCTTCGGGTATTTTCCTGTTCATTCTTCATGCTCTTCGGTAAACAGTTCACCCATAAAAGATGTAGGTAATACTTACACTACCAGAAGCAGAGGATAGTGGGCGGTGTCTGTGAAGGTGGCTGGCTTTAAGATCTGCATTGGCAAGTCTAGGTGGGAACAGACAAACATGGTAACATTTTAGTATCAATGACAGATTGATAATAAACATGGTTCATATTTGTACAGAGCTTTGCAGTTGATGGAATTCTGCCCTTGCAACAGTCCTACGAGGCAGATAGTGCTTTATACTCATTGTTAAGATGAGAAAACTGTGGCTCAGAGAGGTTAAACGACTGTCCTTGACCATTGTCACACAACTCTTGGGTTATCTTATACCCAAGTCCATTCTTTTTTTCTGTAATCCTGTGTCATTGTACTTAGGCAGAACAGGGGGTGCTGTTTGGTTAAGTGTACCAGTCCATGGTGCTTTGGAAGAGGATTTAACACTGGGGGACTTTCATGACTTTATTAATCCATCCATCCATCCATCCATCCATCCATCCATCCATCCATCTATCCATCCATCCATCCATCCATCCATCCATCCATCCAACAAATATTCATCAAATACTAGTATGAAGCAGGTAGGGGTCACAGTGGATAGGTGGCCCTGGAATCAGGAAGACAGGAGTTCAAAGCTAACCTCAGACACTTTTTCACTATGTGACCCTGGGCAAGTCACTTAATGTCTGCTTCAGTTTCCTCATCTGTAAAATGGGGATGATAATAATAGAACCCATCTCCCAGGTTTGTGAGGATAAAATGAAATATTTGTGAAGTGCTTTGCAAACCTCTAAAGTTCTCTGGAAGTTATTGCTGTTATTGTCACACAACTACCTACTCAATAGTCCTAAAGCATATAATATTATGCCTCCTCCTTGTCTGCAGCATAAAATGCAGAGCCTTTTGTTTGGCCTTTTGAAGCCCTTAATCTGACTCCAGCCTACCTTCACAGGCTTACTTCACATTATTCTTTCACCAATACTGCTATTCCAGCTAAACTAAACGTTAGTTTAGTTTTCTTTTTATTTTTTTTAAAAGCAACTGGGGTTAAGTGACTTGCTCAAGGTTACATGGCCAGTTTTTTTGTGTGGGTGTTAAGTATCTGAGGCTGGAACCGATCTCAGGTCCTCCTGACTCCGGGGCTGGTGCTCTTACTCACTGCGCCACCTAGCCCCCTCAGTTAGTTTAGTTTTCTATACATGGCCTTTCATTTTCCATCTCTTCTCCCGTCTGTCTCTTTATGCCTGTAATGCAATCATTCCTCACCTTTGTGTCCAAGAAGTCTTAGGTTCCTTGAGTGCTGGTCGCACACACCTCCTCCTTCAGGAATACCAGTCTGTATCCTTAGCGTTTCTAGTGTTCCTCCAGCCCCACAATGACTTTGCATGTATTTTGCATATGTTCTGTATTTAATTTTCTGGGTATATATTGCTTTCCCCATCTCCCGTCCCCATGCATCCACACTGGTCATTCCTCCTTCCTGGAATGCTCTCCATTTTCACACGTCTGCCTCTCAGAATCCTTGGTTTCCCATTCAAAGCCTAGCTTCTACCAGGATGTCTTTTCTGGCCCCTTAAACCTTTCCCTCATTTACAGTGATATAAAATGCCATATCTTATGTGTATCTATTTATTTACATATTGTTTCCCTCATTAAATGTAAGCTCCTTGATATTTGAGAGTTTCCTTTTTTCTTTTTATCTTTAGGAGGATGGCAAGGCTCATGGGTCCTTAGGTTACATTAGTAGATCAGATGACAATGCTGGAGGCTTTGGATGTTGTAGGGCTAGGATAGCTGGAAAGACTTCGAGGACTTTAGGAGGTGGAGGCAGGGCTGATGTAAGGCCTGGTGATCTTCCACCTCAGTGGAATAAACAGAGCTCGTAACTCCCGTCTCCTTCAAGCTGGAGAGCAGCCTGGATCGATTCTTGATTGCCTGGCTCTGTACGGGAGGGAAGGAAAGGGGGAAGGCGCTCTTGGTGGACTGACTGCATCTCGGATGGGTTCTGGGCAGCCCAGAGCTAGGAGACAGAGGGTGAAGGTAAGGTAAGAGGGCATAGATGCTCCCAGTGAAGGTGACCATTCCTGCTTCTGGACTGTCCCATGCGGATTCTGGGCCACAGCAGTAAGGGGAACAGAGAGGAGAGACAGATGAGAGATATCATAGAGAAAGAATTTTTAAGATTTAACTGAAGTGGGGTAGAGTCAGAAGGAGACAACAGAGAGATAAGAATTAAGGATCATGGCCAAGTTTGCAGCAAGGAAAACTGGGCAAAGGGTAATACTGCTGAAAAAAATAGTGATGTCAGAGGAGAGGGCTTTGGGGAAAGGTTATAGGCTCAGTTTGAAACATGGTAGGTTTGGGGGGGGGGTACAGGTGGGTCATCCAGGTAGAGTTATCTGTAGGCAGCTGAAGTACAGGCCTGAAGCTCAGGACAGAGGTCAGGGTCAGAGATTCACCTTTGGGAGTCCTTTAGGGAGAGGTGACAAGTGAATCCATGGAGGTGAGATTGCCAAGGGAGGGAGGATGGAGAGAGAAGCTAGATCCGGTTATGTCACTCTTCTCAAGATCCCTCACAATTTGGCATTACTTAACCTTTCCAGGCTTATCTTGCCTTCTTGTACTTGGCACAGCCTCGAAACATCCTACATCCCTTGAACATGCCCTGCCTGTTCCTAAGTCTCTGCTTCTGCTCATATGCCTGCTTTCTTTCTTTGCCTGCTGAATTCCTACCCATCATTTAAAACCACACTCACATTCTACTTTCCATATGAGGCCTTTCCTCATACCTCCACTGCTAAAGGCCTCCATCCAGCAGCCTTCCCATAGCCCTTTGGCCCGTACCTGTCTAATATACTTATCACGTATTATTGGGAATTACAGTTCCCTGGCTTTGTCTCTTATCTGCCTACTAGGCCATAATTTCCATGAAGGCAGGATCTGTATCTTATCTAGACCTTTATATCTCCCTATGTATCTTGGCTAGTGTTCACACTGCAATCAGTAGTTTAGCAAATGCTTGCTGGATTACATAAGATCAAGTCAAAGGATTGTTTAGGGAGGGAGGAGAATAACCAAGTGGGTGAGTCTAAGAAGGTAAGGCCCTGCAGCGTGGTGGAAGGAGATGAAGATTAGAGGTCAGCAGCAGACCTGGGGACTTGCCTCAGCATAGTCACTAGCTTCTCGCTGGACCCTGGGTAAGTCACTTCACTTTGTTCTTGTTCATCTTCATTGATGAACCTGGGGATAAGTATGCCTTTGCTCCCCAACCCACAAGTTCATTGTGAAGATTCAGTGAGCTCATGTATGTGTATGCACTTTAAAAGGGCGAAGCTGTACAAATGTGCAGTTTTATCAACAGCAACATCACAGGCAGCAAGAAATGAAAACCCCAAGGGCTCCATGAGTCACTTTGTCATGCATCGCTGATGCATCGCTAGCACAACACACAATTAAACACCTTCCCGTCTCCATTATTTTCCCCTTAGGCAGCAAGGTTGGTGTCCCAGCTGGGAATCAATATTTGAAGGGACTGGGGGAGACAGAAAGCAGAAAACAGAGATCCTGGGTGAGATAGGGACAAGGAAGAGAGAGGAGGAGAGGATAAGGGGGGGCGTCTGTGGACCAAAGCAAGATGGCAGCGCTAATTGCTAGATGGATATTGAGAGTCTTTCTCTCTGTGCCTGAAGGGATACTTGAAGGTGGCCCGGTTACCAGCCTCTGAAGCCCCAGCTGGGCCTTGTCACTATCCAAGGTTTTTTGGATCTATTCCTCAGGCTAACGAAAATTGCCTCCATTAAAAAAAAAAAAAAACACAAAACAAAACAAAAACCCAACCTCCCCTCCCCACCCCAAACCAAAATTTCCCTACTGGATTCTTTCTCCCCAAACAAAACTCCACAAACCTTCCTTCTTAAATTTGGCATTTGTTTACTGATGGTAAATAGAAGCCAGATTACCAAAGGCTTAGCAATTAACTCAGAATTAGTGGCATTTTCAATATGATTAATATACAGGTTCACCACAGGCTAGACACGTTTGCTTGGCAATCATTTTCTGACACAGGGTCTAATTACTTATTCTGGTTGAATACTAATGCCTTGCAAATTGGATCAGTGGCCCAGGGACAAGCAGAAAGGCAGGTGATGGACTTTATCATTTAAATATCCATAAAACATGGGCTGGGCTGTTTCTGCCACTGATAAGCCGAAGGGCAGACCTTGGAAATTGGGCCCAGTGGCCTGAAACCTTTAGATTCCAGAAGAGGGTTCTTTAAGACTTTTTCCCTATCTGATCAGGGCCTTGTAATAATCTAAGAAAACAAAACAAATAAAACTCTGTTGGGGGTCAGGGGAGCTTTCTGAAACCTATAAGGTCACTTTCAGCTAGATGTTTTTGTTCCATCTTTCTCCTTTTATTCTTTCCTGGAAATTTTCATGCCCCATTCCTATACAGCTGAAGCCTTGCTAGACAGTGTCTCCCTGGCTATCATATCAGAAGTGGAAAACCAATTAGACACATCTGAGCAAGAACCAAAGTGGGAGGAGGGGAGCACCCCCAAACCTTTCTTATAAAATCAATGGTCCATGTGGTTGAATTACTTTGGCATGAAAGAAACAAAAGACTCAGCTGGCCCACACTTCTACTTAGAAGAGAGGTTGGGACCTTGGTGAAATCATACCTTGGAGTGTTCCAAGCCCTAGGCAGCCTCTCCAATTCGTATGTTTGTTTCTGTAATGACTTGAAGACCACCACACCTGAGGCCTAATGACTCAACTACAATTGCATCCAGCTCCCTCTGGCAACTGAGGCACAAACAGATCCCTTGCCCTTTAATCCCTCTTCTCTTCCCCATGTTCCTCTGTACCCTCACCGAGGAGTATGTCCTTGTAGGCCCTCCTAGACCTTGGCTTCTGTGGCTTAAAAGTCATCAAAATAAAAATCTTTTATTTTCTACATAACTGGCATGTCTAACTCTATTGTGTAAACCTCTTTTAAGTCCTCAGAATGCTAGAATAGATTGGAACAAAGTCAGTTTTTGGAGTGAAATTTGGTCTCAAGTAAATGAAAACCCAAGTCATTGTGGTTAATATTGACGAGATGTTTGTGACCATGGATGAGCTCTCAGCCACATTAGAGGGTATAGCACCTGTTTTCTTCATCTGTCTTCTAGCTTTTTATTCATGGCAGTCTAATTCTGCATGCTGAATTTCACATGTGCAGACAGATGGTCACTTTCATTCTTAAAATTCTAAAGTCAGGTGATCTTTGGTTAGCTATTTCCCTCCCACTCTTCAGGGTCAGTCACCACCCTAGAATAAGATGTCTAGTATGCTGTGAGGCTGAAAGGTTCCTAAGGAATTCTCAGCTGGATTCCAAAGGATATCCTCCATGGGAAAGAAAAAGGATTTCTCTTCATTTTTTTCTCTCTTCTTTTGAGGTATCTATTTGTGGTAAAGAAATGGGAAATTAATTGGGAAAGGCAATACAAAGTAGTACAAAAGGCATAATTGGGAATTAGGTTAACTGGGTTCTAATCCTGCCTCTGCCAGCATTGGATGAAATGAACTCTGAGGTCACTTTCACCTTATGATACTATTGATTCCACGAATGTGTTAAGATGTGTACGTGACACGGCATGTCTCACCGTCCTGGTCCCTGAGTTTCTAGAGAGCAGACAACCACCCTACCCTCTATGAGAGATCCCTGGGTGAGCTCTTTTAAGCAGAGTCCACTGAAAATGTTTAATGCACAATGACCACTGCCAGTTTTCAGTACCTAATTCCTAAGGAAGCCAGTATAATCTCCTCCATTATTAACTGGAATGATTGGTGAATGTGGTTCTTCATTAATTGTTCTTGTTAAGTCATTTCTTTCTTGACTGATTCTCCATGACCCCATCTGGCGTTTTCTTGGAAGAGGCTCTGGAGTGGTTTCCAATTTCCTTCTCCAGCTCATTTTACAGATGAGGAAACTGAGGCAAAAGGGTTAAATAACTTGTCCAGGGCCACACAACAAGTAAGTGAGGTCAGATTTGAACTCAGGTCTTCCTGACTCCAGGCCCAGCACTCTATCCACTGAGTCATCTAGTTGCCCTGGTTCTTTGTCAGTTGACTCTATTGGGTAACTGAGGATAAACATGAAATTCTTTTCTGTTTTCTAGCTTGTTAGGAAAATATTACTAAAATATCAAGAATCCACATGCTTGGGAAGTAGAATTCCTTTTTTTTGCAAATCTTTATCACATCATCATTAAGATATTTATTAAGCATTGGTATATACAAAGCACTGTGCTTAATTCCACCTTTTCTCTCTTGATTATTTCCCATTTGTCCTGTATAGAGCTTATTTGTATATAGATGTTTACATGTTGTCTTCCCCCATTAGCCTGTGAGCTCTTCAAGGCAGGGACTGACTTTTGCCTTTCTTTTTACCTTCTGGTACACAGTAGGTGCTCAGTAAATGTTTATTGACTGAATTGCATAGAAAGGACAATATTTAAGGGACTTAGACTATTTCAGGATAAAGGACATACCCAAGAATACACATGACAATACAATGCAGCATATGTTAAGTATCAGATAACTGGTAGACATCACAAATGTAATGGGAGTTCAGAGGAGTGAGGGATCGTTATGGGCTGGGAAAGATGTTATGGAAGAAGGACATTAGGCAGATCACAGAAGACAATAACAAAGATGAATGTCAGAAGTCAGTCTCAAGGTCTCAGATGTCTACAGACACATGCACATAGTATGGGTAAAGATGGGTAATAAAGATCTTGATGCTAGGAGATAAGTAACAGCTGGCATAGGATTCATGTCTGAAATGTGGCTATAGAAGGGTACAGAAATAGGCCCTGGGCCTGTGATTTCACTAGTAGAGGAACTCCCAAATGAAGCAGTTCCCTCTAAACAATGCAGGTTGGCACCTTCTCTGTAACTTGCAGTCTTCTTCAAGTATTGCTCAGAGCAGTGGGATTAAGTAAATTGCCCAGTGCCATAAACCAATATTAATCAGAGGCAGGACCTGAACCAAGGTTTTCTTGGTCCTGGGACCAGTTAAAAAGAAAATAATGATAAAAAGAGTTGAGTAGTATAGAAAATATAGATGGATCTAGAGGGAAGAAGGCGAAGGACAATTTGGGTGAAGATGGATGGAAAATAACCAAAAAGATACAATAGTACAGGTGTCCATAACCTAGGGGGACACGAACTTGTTTTTAAAGAATATTTTGATAGTGAATGCTCTTTCTTATGTTGTGCTGTGTACATGGAAATGTTCTCTCTCTTTTTTGTATGTATGTATTTAAGTTCAAAATGAATAAAAAATATTTTGATAACCATTTCAATATAATTTTTTTTCCTTTGTAATCTCATATATTTCATTTTGTGCATTTAACAACATTATTGTGAGAAGAAGTCCATGGGCTTCTCCAGACTTCCAAGGGGGTCCCTGATGCACAGAGAGGTAAAAAATGCATCTCCCTAGTCAGTAAAAGGAAACAACAAAACAGTCCAAGAAACATCTAAAAGCTGGCCCAGTGCTACAGTTTAATAGAGATGGGGAAGTGCTCTGGACACAGATAATCCATTACTCAAAAGAAAGAGGAAGTGAGGAGGGGAACTGATATCCTAGACTGGATTATGGCCAACAATAATGACCAACTTAGAGCTGAAATAGGAATGACAGGAACTTGGAGGCCAAAGCTTATCCTTCTCCTGCCACCCCTCAAAGTTCTGCTTGGCTTGTGTGGCCTTGGGCTTCTCCTGCCAATCCAGTAGACAGTTTCCTGGTTCTGGATACAACCCTTCTTCTTGTATTTGAGGCTATGATTCCACTAAACTGTCATATAAATTAAGGCAGTTATATCTGTAGCCAAAGGATGCCCAGCACAGTGATCCTTTAAGCTCTCCCTCAGGCCCTTTATAAATATTTACATCACCACCACCTCTTCTCAGCTCACTATGGCTCTCTGTGGCAGAATTCATTTTTGTCAGCTATCAAAGAGTGTCCTACCATTATAGGAATAACTGTATCCTACCTGCAACAGTGGAATAGCCAACGTCTTTAGCAGAACGCGTCAGAGAGGACAGACCATATGATATGTTGGTATTGCCTCTTACCACTGACCATTACGTCAGGGTCTCCTGCCCTCTGATGCAGATACACACAAAGGGTAAGGAAGGACTCAGGATGTTGTCGAGGATTTCCCTGTCACTCATCCTGTAACACAGAGTCATTAATGCCCAGCCCTTGATGCATTTCATGCCAAGGACCTCAAGGAGTTTACCATCCAGTCCAACACACAATATTTGCTCCATGGACACACACAATACGGGGAACATAAATGCTAACACACAGGGGAAAGCCACCCAATTTTGTTTTGTCTTTGTATTCTTCCTTGCTGGCACAGGGCTTTGCAGCACTAAATAAAACATTTTTAGTGTTGGGGTTGATCAGAGGAGTTCCCCAATCAACTTGATGAGATTACAAGGAGGTGAACCTTTGTTTGGGTTGTAAAGATCTCCCCATGGAGGGTATAGACATGCCCACTGGAACCTTGTAGAGATGATTAAAGACATCTGGCTAAGTCTTAGTGACTGGGGCTGCCTCCAAGGTGAGTTGGTTGGCTTGAAGCCCCCTGTAGTGCCTCCTGAAAAATAAATTTCATTGATGGGGCTGCCCTCAAGATGAATTAATTGGTTCCTGCTCTGTTGGGAGGAATTCCCTTTATTCTGGGCGGTAACAGGGAATCTTCACTGAGGATTCTGCTTTTCATCCTTTTTCTTTGTCTTCCTTCTAGCTCCTGAGAATACAGCTGCTAGATGTGGCGTTCCCTCTCCTCCAAGAGCCATTAATGACAGACACAACTTCTCCTTACACGAACGTTAGAATGTTGACAATGTAGCCACTCCAAGCCTGCTTCCTTTCTGAGGGGATCTAAGCCGCATCATATATGTCTGCTCTGTGGGGACGTACACTATTACCTGTGGAGAAAAGGGACTCACTGAACTGTCAGGGGGTTGTCGTACTGGCAATCTCAAGTTTGCTTCCCTTTTGAGGAGGGTCAAAACAAAAGGTGGTGCTAAATTAGGGGACATTAGGATTTTGTCCAAAAGTGAACTTGGACAAAGGGAATTATGATTATTTATGGGGGTCAATTTTCTGTTGGCTGGCAAAATCTGTCCTGTGTATGATAAATACATTTGTTTCATTGAGTATTTGTATGGCTCTGGGGACCTACTTGCGGACACTTACAGAGATCCAGATATGAGCTGTATTTGATAATCATCTCAAAGCAAAGTTTTGGTGAGGACTATATGAATCATAGAGATTGTCTTTTTAAGGATACCCCTAAGATTGCACCTGGTCTGTGGGAACCCCAGGATACATTGAATCAGATTGGAAAATAGCCAGATTCCCTGGAACTACATTGCCTTGCCACAAAGAGGTCTCTCACCTGGTTTTCTTGCTCTTCCTTCCTTTCAAAACATAGCTCACCCAGTTTGTATGATGGACCAGCTGGAAAGCCTAAGCTTTTCCTTCTTTTTACCTGTTGTTCATAGCCTCAGGATGGGGAAGGTATGGGAGTTTCATTATGGATACTGGCAGCATCTAACTGTGGTTAACAATAGATAAACTGTTTTTGCCTTTTGCCATTTGCATCTAATAAAATACCTTGAAGTGATCAGATACTTAATAAATGTTGAATTGAATTGCTTATTAAATTGAATTTGTTGATTGGGACGGCACTTACCATCTGGTTGGTGTGTGTGTGTGTGTGTGTGTGTGTGTGTGTGTGTGTATGTGTGTGTAGGTTGAATTAGATGACCTCTAAACTCTTTTTTGGGTCTAAATCTATGATCCATTCACAAAAATTAAGAAATTCAGAGAGGCGACTGGGGTTCGGTGAAAGACACTGAGTTCAGTCATGTATGTATTTTGAAGTTCAGGTGATGGTGGGATAACTAAATAGAAATGTCCAGTAGACCATTAAAAATGTTGAACTAGAGGCTGAGAGAGAGGTCAAGTCTAGAGTGAGGGATTTGGGAGGTGTCTTCTTAGGAGTAATAGCTGATACTATGTGAACTTCAAAGAAGAAAATTTTGATAGAGATGAGCAAAAGCCAAGGACAGAATTTTGGGGCCTATGCAAGTATGAAGGGTGAGCTATTGAGGAAGCAGCCAGAGAGATTGGAACAGTATCTAAATGTCATAGGGAGGAAAGAGCATTAATCTTATCTCAATGAGATAGTAAACTTACTGAGGAGAGGGACCTTAAGCTTCTCTTTTATCCCTTGTAGTGCCTAGCATCATTCTGGACAGGAATTGGGAGTTCAATAAATACTTGTCAATTTATACAGTCAGTATAATTCTTTTTCTGTGCCTCCCTGAATCTCTCCTTGGCTGACTATCATTTCAGAACATTTTTTTCCCCCAAACAACTCATTTCCAGCTGTTTGGAGAGCAGAGACTATCATTATTGGGATAATATGGTATTCTTTCACGTAAGTCATTAGACAAAGCAATCTTCTACTGACAGCTGAGTCATTTCAGAGAAGGAATAGTAATGAAAAATGAGAAAAAAAAAAGAAAAACCAGTACTCACTGTAATCTTCGATCTCAATACTTTTGTATTCAATTTTAGGCATCTGCCGGTCACTAATAGTCTTCTGTACGTGAGCATTTACTTCCAGCTCAAAGATTTCTGAAAGAGGAAACAACAACAGATAGAAACCCACTGAAACTTCTGCCTATGGGGAACTCATCTTGTACTTACAGGGTAACATATTTAGGGCTATAAGGCACCTCAGAGATCATTTGGTTCAACCATTTCATTTTAGAGATGTTGAACCAGAGGTCCAGAGACGTTAAGGGACTTGCTTCAAGTCATACTAGTAGTAAGGAGCAGATTCAGCATTCAAACCCAGGTCTCCCTATTCCCAACCAAGTGATCTTTCTACCATACCACATTGCTCCTGTGTTTACTTAGTCACATGACCATCAGAAAAGCTAATTGTACTTCTCCTGTTCACTACACTTAACCAAGGGTAATGACCATCATAAACTTGGAAAGAACGGAAATGGAAATGTCAATTATTCCCCAGGAAAAATTCATTTAAATCCCTCAGTTTAATTGAAAGGTGTCCTAGAAAGTTACTTGATACCTCACTGGTTTTACTGATCCATTTGTTCCTTTTGTTCATTTTAGGGCCTTAAGAGTAAGGCTTGAAGCAGACTGGGATGAAGCAGTTTGTTTTATCCTAGCCTGCCTCAAGTCTTACCTTAAAAAAGGACCCGAAAAAATCAGACACTCCACTTCTCTTCAGGAAGAACTGAAATAATTCCATTACCTTTTGACACTGGCCAATATTAAACATGTTTCTAAAACTAATCACTCTAAGCCTTCTTATGTTTATTTTTGAAATTGGACTAATCTGTCAACTGCTGTACTTTCTTATATCTCTAATGGAAACGATGCTCAAACTATCCAACTTCCTCCTTCTGGATGGTGGGTACTTGCTCACATTTTAACTGGGGAGAACAAAAAAAAAATCAAACCAAAATACACCAAGTCAAGCAACTCCTCCATTTGTCAAATCAGTTTGAAACAGACGAGCTTCAGAAATGCTTTAAAGAGTGGATCATGCATCACAGGCAATCATTCTCTGACAGGTATTCTCTCAAAAAGCAACACAATCACCACATGAGCACATGTGGGGAATTATTCCTGCCTGCATGCAATCCCCAGAAAGTTAAACTTCCCATTATAATAAGGAGGTTTCAGAAAGGAACAATTTTCATCTATGAAGCTGATATATAGCTCACTGAGGTCACCCACAGATCCTCATTGTTACTTAGGAGTTTATGAAACCAGGGGAGATAATGGCGCTCATGTCTATATACCTGTACAATGAACTGAAGGGTGAAAAATTCAGTTAGTCAACTGGTGGCATATTCTACATCAATGGCTCCTCTAACCTTTGTCTTGGGTTTACCCTGCATGTATCTAATCAACCCTTATCAACTTCTTCATGTAGCTGCCTAAACTGTTATTCATACAAGTTTTACCAAGTTACCCCACTTCTCAAAAACCTATGACTCTCTATTTCCTCAAGTATAGAATTTAAACAACTCTGACATTTAAAGCCTTTCACAAACTGGTTCTAACCTCCATTTCCAGGCTATATGCACAATATCCTTTCCTCACCTCCTTCCCCACCTCAAGTACTATATGGTATAGCCTAACTTCCCTACTTTCTGTTCTTTATGTAGGATATTTCAAATCCTCACGGAGGTGGTTCCTCATGGCTCTCTAGTTCAAATGTTACTTCCTACAAGTGACCTTTTCTGATCTACCTAATAGATAATACCTTCCTCTCCCATACCCAAATTAATTTGCATATATTTTATATTTAATTTGAACATGTTTCCTAAGACAGGATCTAAATTTCCACTTATAAAGGAGCTGATGTCAACAATGTACATTTTTATGTGAATGAGTTTAAATTGGGGGAAAGGGGGTGCATCCCTCTCTCTGGGATGGTGTTTGCATGTTAAATCTCACCCTGGAAAGTGGTCTTTTTCATGAATCTGCAACCATACCAAGCAGTTGGAAGAAAGGAAACAAGCATTTATTAAGCTTACTGTGCTAAGAACTTCATAAATATTATCTCATTTGAGCCTCACAACAACCCTGGAATGGAGTTGCTATTATTATCCACATTTTTTTCTTACATTGAGGAAACTGAGACAAATAGAAGTTAACTGAACAGACTGGACTCGAACTCAGGTCTTCCTGACTCTAGGTTCACCAGAGTACTATCTTTTGTGCCTCCTGGGTGCCTGTCCATTCCACCTCTCTCTTAGACCATACTCTTTCCATCATAGCTTTAGAACAGTGGAATGAGCTCTGACCTGGGAGTCAGGAGTCATGGGTTCTAGTTCTGATTTTACCCTTACTTTGTTAGGGGATTTCCAGCCAGACTATGCATATTCCTCAATTAGCAAATGAAAAGGCTAGAAAGGATCAATTCTAAGGTCTTCTCTATCTCTGTGCTTCTGTCCTATTTACATGACATTTCCCATAGAGGATATTAACTGCCTTTGAGTACCTTAAATAATCCATTAAAGGTCCCCAAATGTGCCAGGTTCTAGCTTTGTGGCTTTTAAAAAGGTCTTTCCCTGTCTTTGTAACAGCTGATTTCTCTGGCATGAAAGGTGAAGGTTCCTGACCCTTATGCTTTAAGACACTGGTGTCAAACTCGAATAGAACTGGGGACTACTACATATCAGTAAGGGTATCTGTGGGCACACAATGACTTAGAAAACCTCATATTAACATTACCTCTGTCTGACTGTATTTTTATTTACTTGGTCAGATATTTTTTGGTTGGTTCGTTCACAATTGAGAGTATTATAGGCAGGCTGCTGAGTGTCTGACCACGTCTACTTTAAGACATAGTCCACTCCAGTCCACTTCCTGCCAAATGCCATCCTATGGGAGTGGTGCATTTTGTTATGTGCTTGGCTTTTTTTCCTTCTTTCCTTTTCACCCTTCAATCCCATCCCACATATGCAATTTAATACATAGAAATAATTCACAAGGGCTCTCAACAAGCAGGGAAGGCTGTTTCATCTGCTTGTGGGAATTTGATTCAGTTGTGGAAAACACATGTAGACGTAGACACAGAAACAGACACACACACACTCCTCTTTTTGTAGTTCTGCCAAGCCGGCATGGGGAGGGGGAAGGTAGGACTCAGGTAATCCTCTCCTACCTTTTCCTATTACCAGTCCCACCAGTTCATTTCAAAATAGAACAGAGACAACAACAACAAAAAACAAAACAAAACAAAAACAAACCATAGAAAAAGATTTTGAGAGCTTCTCTACCTCATCCATTCTGAGTTCTGTTTCTCACTGGTCATGTGGAATACTAAAGTAAGAGAAGTTGATTTCAGATGCTGACTAGCTTATTGAAGCTATGTAACTTTGGGCAAGTCACTTTCCCTTAGTTTCTTCCTCTGCAACTAGATGACTAGATGATTTCTAAGGTTCTTTCCTGCTCCAGATCTTAGAGACAGCTAGGTCATCAGGAAGGTTCAATTCACCTCAGAAACTTATTAGCTGTGTGACCTTGGATGACCTCTGCCTCAGTTTCCTCATCTATAAAATGTGGATAATAATAGTACATATCTCACAGAGTTGTTGTGGGGAATTAGTGAAATATTTGTAGAGGATCTGCAAATCTTAAAGGCCTATATAAATGCCAGCTATTCTTTTATACCCTGATGACTATGGTGGCAAAAAATAACATAGACCACTTATCTCACCTGTCTCTTCAGAGAAAACCCTCAGCAGACAGAAAGAATGGTACTGTGGATGAAGCACCAATGAGTATTGGCCTAAGCTAATTTTTACTCCATGCCAACATCACAGGGGATAAGCCCAACTCATGCATATGCATCTTGCAGGAGATCCAGCTGGCCCTCAGACCACGAGGCAGTCTACACAAAACATCCCTTCTCTAAATGAATATATTTGTCAACCTGACAGTAAATGTTTGGAGGACACTCCCATGAAGGCCAAACTATAAAATAAAATAGTAATTAACAATGGCTGGTGTTACTAGGAGGAGCGAAAACAGAACTTTAAACAGTTTTCAAAGCAGGACCAATGGAATCATTTGAGCAAAATGAAGTTCATCTCTCAAGGAAGGTTCCATTAGTGATGCCATCTTTACACCAAGCTCAACTCACTCTGTGTACATTTCCACCTTTTTACCATTCAGGCTCCTCTCACCGCCCCCCCCCCCCCCATTAGAATATAAACTCTTTGAAAGTAGGGATTATCTTATTTTTATTTGTATCCCTAGTGATTCTTCCAGCAATGCGAATGTAGCCAAATCAGCAGTGTAAATGTAACCAGACCAGCAGTGTGAATGTAACCAAATCAGCAGTGTAACCAAATGTAACCAAAACAGCAAAGCACTTTTCATTTGGAAACAGGAAAGAGCTTTAGAACAAAGACTGCCGATATTTTTACAGGGAAATTTTACCCACGTGACAAATAAAACACCAATAAAAAGATCTCTAACAAAGAAGTCTCTCCCCAGACTTTCTTATTTCAGTTGACATTCCTAGACTTTTCAAGATGGAAGGGACCTTCAGGGTCATCTAGTCTAACCTCCACGTGAGAAAACTTAGGCTCAGAGAAGTGAAGTCATTCCATCACAGTCACATAACTGGTTAATGGCAGAATTAGGACTGGAAAGGTTTACACAGTGAAGTGGAAAGTGGGAGTTGGAGCACCTTGAATGAGCTCCATACCCTTCTACTCGTTACCTAACATCTCCCGTATTTGGTTTCTTCATTTCTAAAAAGAGGGACATGGATTGGATGATGGTGGAAGAAGTTCTGTCTCTAGCTCCAGAAGATCAGGTTTCAAAACCTGCCTTTGATGCTGTCTATACAACCTTGGGGCAAGTTACTGACCTCTCTGGGCCTCAGTTTCCTTATCTATGAAAGTATCTATAAAAAATGATTTATAAAATGTAAGTCACTTTTTAATGTGACAGCTAGGTGGCACAATGAATAGAATGTTAACCCTGGAATCAGGAGGACCTGAGTTCAAATCTAGCTTCAGACACTTACTAGTTATGTGACCCCGGGCAAGTCACTTCACCCTGTTTGCCTCAGTTCCCTCATCTGGAAAAAAATCTGGAGAAGAAAATGACAAACCATTCCAGGATCTCTGCCAAGAAAACTCCAAATGGGGCAACAGAATGTCAGACATGACTAATCTATCAAAAAAAAAGTGGAAGGTAAATCATATGGAACAGATTAGGTATGCAACATATAGAAGCAAATAAACACAGTGATGCAATGTTCTATAAATCCAAAGAACCCAACCACTGAGATCTATGACAAACAGACAAACAAACAACAACAAACCCTTCTGAGAAAACTGGACAGCATTCTGGAAGAAACTAGGTTTAGACTAATATCTTGCTTCCTATACATAATAAATGCCACATAGATACAGGGCCTAGATGTAACAGGCTATGCCACAAATAAGTCACAGCAGAATGGAAGGAGGTGCCCGTTGCAACTATATACAGGGGAAGTTCTTCAACTAAAAAGTAACTGAATCACAGGACATAAAATGGATAAATCTGATTACATAAAATTGAAAAGATTTTGCACAAACAAAATCAATGTACTTAAAATTAGAAGGAAAAGTTAACTCAGAAAAAAAAATCTTTGCAGCAATTTTCTCTACTATCCAATATTTATAGAGAACTGATTCAAATATGCAAGAACAAGAACCATTCTCTAAACAGATAGTAAAAGTATATGAAGAAACAATATTTCAAAAATACACCAAATCACTAATGCCAAGAGAAATGCAAATTAAAACTCTGTGGTTCTATTTCATACCCATTAGAGTGGCAAAGATGATAAAATAGGAGAATGGGAAGATAGGAACACTAATGCAATGCTGGTGGATCTATGAATTGGTCCAGTCATTCCAGAAAACAATTTGGTGCTATACCCCCCAAATTACTAAACTTGAATGCTATGATTTGAACCCATTAACCAGTTTCCCAAAGAGAAAGAAGGAAATATTAGTAGCAGGACTTTATGTTGTAACAAAGAACTAGAAATTAAGAGAACACTTTAGAGAAATGGTTGAAGAAATGAGAGTATATAAATTTAGACTATTATTATGCTGTAAGAAATGATAAAAGGGAAGGATTTAGAGAAACTAGGGAAGAATTATTCAAACGGATGTAGAGTGAAGTGAGCAGAGCCTGTAGAACAATTTATATAATGGTGACAATATTGTAAAGAAAACCATCTTTGAAAGATTTTTAAGAACTATGATCATTGATTCCAATTATGACTGTAGAAGGATGTTACTTACCTCTTTTTTTTTCTGCCTTTTGGACGGCAATTGGGATTAAGTAACTTGGCCAAGGTTACACGGCTAGCTTTTTGGGTGGGTGTTAAGTGTCTGAGGCCAGAACCGAACTCGGGTCCTCCTGACTGTGGGGCTGACGCTTTACTCACTGTGCCCCCTAGCCGACCGGTTACTTACCTCTTAATGTGGAGGTGATGTCTTAGGACATGTTTTTTCAGGCTCTGTCTGTGTTACTATGTTAATTTGTCACAAGGGTGGGATTAAAAAATTGGAAGGATATTGTGTTTAAAAGCAACAGTTATAGTCACATAAAAAAAGAAAGAAAAGTGTGTTGCTATACTACTTAAGTACATGAAAGAAATTTAAGGGAGACATGGATCAGGAGGACGACTTCAGAACTGTTGAATTTATTATGTGCTTAAAAACACAAGCTGTATAAGATAGAAATCCATAATTCTACATATAATCCTCTCTTCTGTTATCTGTTTATAAAATGTTAATATTAGTGTTTTTTAAATTAAAAAATAGAAAAAAAATGAGGGAGCTAGACTGGACTGTCTCTGAAGTTCCTTTTAAGCTCTGGATTTATGATCCTACAATCTTTCAGTTTTCTTAATAGCTCTAAAATCCTAGCCTGAGTTTCCATATGACAATCATAACAGGGGCACACCCTTGGTGTTTCTATCATCCTAGAGTATCTGACTTAAATGTATTTTATGAATACATATTTTTATGTTGCTGGCAGGCCTTTTGGGAATGAATAAGACACAAAAACACTAAATGTAGTCCTTGAAGACACAGAAACACTAAATGCAACACTGAAGGCCTACTCTTGTTAAGGCTCCTTATTAAGCCAGGCCTGCCTGGAGCGAACGAGAATACAGGCATGTCTTCAAAACATTCCCATACCAATTACAGCATTCCATAAATCCGACTCTACGTGGGTAATGCACAGGGTTATAATTGTTCATGAGCTATTCAACATGGCCTTGAATAGCTGACTCGTCTCTATTGAAATCCTCCCCTTCACGAGAAGCACTAAAAGCAACAGACTATTAAATGTAGTTAAATATTAGGCTTCTCATTTAATGATTGCCCACACAACTGGTTTTATCAGCAGAGAGCGGGCTGTCACACAGGGGAGTTGAGTTAAGCCACTTTATTTGTCCCCATAATTGCATCCAAAGAGGGCAGGAGCATAGCTGAGGAAATAAGAAAAGATTGGTGTATTCCCTTAGCAGCTCTTCTTTTGGCTTTTAGGACCATGGGGACCTCCAGTCCGCATCAGACAAATGACTATTCCTTAATTAAATGTGAGCCCCCTCTAATATTTGATGCAATTAG
Source organism: Petaurus breviceps papuanus (assembly GCF_028583685.1). Lineage (NCBI taxonomy): Eukaryota > Metazoa > Chordata > Mammalia > Diprotodontia > Petauridae > Petaurus > Petaurus breviceps. The sequence goes on along the minus strand of NW_027185612.1, from coordinate 6,819,104 downwards.
CCATTATCAGATTTGGGCACAGTGAGAACGAAGAGACAAATACCTGCTAAAGGGAAATCCCTCTCTCTCAGGCAACCAATGTGTCCTAGGTAATTTGGATCATTAAGTGCATCAAGGCATGCTTCACATTTGTTCCTATCAGTCAGAGGAAGAGAGGTGTATGGGGTATGAGAAGGAGAAATAGATTTGGAGTCAGACCTGGGTTTGAATTCAGAGCTCTGCAACTTATTGCCTATGCTAGCTTGGCAATACCCTTAACCATTCTCTGCCTCATTTTCCTCATCTGTAACATGAACAGAGTTAGAAGTCAATAAGGACTTGCTGATTTATTGACCAGGTGATGTGTACACACACACACACACACACACACACACACACACACACACACACGAATGTTTCCAATAGGAAGGTCCATGGTATGTTCAATATGATGCTACTTAGTTTTTTGTTTGTTTTTGGAGAGGAGAGAATGGTCCATGGTGCTAAACAAAGTCCAGTGTAACCCTTGTTAAAAGGTTAACGAAGAGTAAGAACAAATAAGAGAGCAGCATTTATTTCTTTAGAAGGGATAGGTGTAGGCCCTAAGATTTCTTTGCACTTGACAATGAGCTCTGATAACCATTATATCCTGAAATAATGCCATTATTTCCTGAAAATACTGTCTGCTAAGTTTACAAAATGTGGCACAGAATACAATGTTCCAGATGTGTTCTGATCAGGGCAGAGCAGAATGGAACAACCACCATCTCATTCTGGATAGAATGATTCTATTACTATAGTTTAAGGTGAATTATCATTATCATTCTATTATCCTTACTACTAAATACTACTGCTACTTCTGCTATCACTATTATGCCTTCTACCACAGCACACTGTTGACTCTCATTGAGTTCATTGTTTTCCCATTTTTCCCCATATAAACTGCTATTTAGACATATCCCCATCATCTTGTTCTTGTGTAGTTGATAAATTAAACCTAAATGTAAGATTATATTTGTCTTTACTATTTAACTAAAATCTCTCTCCCAGACTCCAATTATAGGTAGTCACTAGTCTGCTGAATATCTCTTAAATATCCTATGAGCATATCACACTTAACCCATTTGAAACCATACTGATTAATTCTCCCTCCCAAATCCCCACAGCCATCCCTAATGAAAATATCCTTATTTTGACTGAGGGTAACACTATTCTCCTGTCACTCGGGTTTGCAGTTTTGGATTCAAGCTTACCTTCTATCTCTCTTTCTCACCTCCGTTTTTCCAATCTGATTTTATTTTTATAGTAATTTTTACATCCATCCCCTTCGATCACTTACAAAGTCACACCCCTAGGTGTGGCCCTTATTTCCTCTCATCTGAATTACTGCCACAGCTTCTTTAATTCAATCTCCACACAACTGCCAAATGAGTATTCACAGGCAGAGCTCTAAATAATGTCACCTTCTTACTCCCCAACCTTCAGTAATGACTTCATTCCCCATTGTCTCTAGTATAAAATATACATTCCTCAGTCTGACTCTTAAGGCCCTCTCCAGTCTGACCTCAACCTACTTTTCCAGCCTTATTTTGCACTGTTCCTCTTCAGACACTCATTGTTTTGGGCAAACTCGACTACCAACTGTATCCTGAAGTCCATGATCCATCTTTCTCCTCTGTGCATTCAGCCAGTCCATCCCCCATGACTAGCATCTATTTTCTCTTTATCTCTCCCTCTCGTAATTTTTGTCTTCTTTGAGTCTCAGCTCAAATAATACTTCCTCCATGAAGCCTTCTCTGGTCTTAATTGTTAGTACTTGATCCATCCTCAAATCACCAGATAGTTCACATATTTGTGAATATGCTCACTCCCCTTGTAGAACTGCAACTTGGGGGCAGTTTTTGTTTTGGTATCCTTAGTACCTATCACAGTGCTTTGTATACAATAGTTACTTAATGAATATTTATTGAATTCAATCTAATTACATTTCATTTTTATTATTTTTATTTATTTATTCTAGCCTTTTAAGACCTTTACGAATCCAGATTCTGTCATTCAACACATGAACCACCTCCTCTTCTGGCTATTTCTAGCAGAGAAGAGAACACGCCTACTTACATTTGCTCCATGCCTATCATTGTGCTTTGGGTCAGCAGCAACTTTGAGCTTTCTGAGGTCACAGTGTGTTATGACTGGGATCCTTCAAACCACTGCATAATTTTATAAATGTGACCTAGCCTAGTCTTTTCCTCTTGCTCATTTTTGCCTAGCTTACTGTCTATTTGCAGCATATACCTCAGGTATAAATACTGCCAGAAATAATAACTCACCGGGCTTCCCATCCAACTGGATGTCACAATGGAGACAATACAAGATGAGTTAGTACAATTACTATTATTTCCTTTTTAGAGGTCAATAAACAATTATAAAGTGCCCACTCTGTGGCAGGCAGTGCTAAGTATTGGCAAAAGAGAAGGTAAAGACAAAGAAAGGCAAAAGACAGGCTCTGCCCTGGAGGAGCTCACAACCTCAAGGCTCAGAGAGCTTCAGTATCTTGCCTGGAGTTATAATTAACAGTAAAGTCGGGACTCAATTCTGTGTCTTCTGACTCCAAAGTCTAGCACCCCATCCACTCTGCCAGGGAGACCCTATTTCTTATTGTGGACAAAAAAAGAGGCAAGTAGGCAACATAATAATTTCGAGGCTCATGAATAAGCTTCCAGGAGAGACCCTGTCATGGAACACATATTACCTTGTAACTCAGAGGCCCTCTCTGTTTTCTTTAGAGGAGAGAGGTAGTGCATTATAGATCAGATGATAATGAAATCTCATTCATACATTGGTATTCATATTTTCATTCTTTCATATTCTTTTATATTTACATTACAGACAGCAATACACAAACAGCAGGCTTGTTGATTTTCTGTCCTGATACCTACGTGGATTGAATACACAGGCCTTTTATGATTATGCTTTAGTCTCGACCATAATTACATTCTTAAGGAACTAGCTTTTAAATAATTCAGAATCACATCTGTGGACACCCTGCAGGCTCTGTTTATAGATAAGATTTTCTAGAGGGGGAAATATAGACGTATATTATACATAATATATTTGTGTGTATATATGTATATATTTCAGGATTATATATTTATTTATATATAATGGAATATTCGTAGACTTGCTTTGGAGTAGGGAAGGGATAGATGAGCAGAAGGATGGATAAAAAGAGTTAGAAAAGTGATTTCAACTCTGTAGAACTGAAATAAGATAAAGTGATTGCTTTTTTTTTCCTATCTAGGGTTTTCCCCCATTCAAGGCCTCTGGACCCTTGGTTTAACACCATTTTCAGGAGTACAGCAGAGTAAGCTCCAGAACAAGTCAGTCAACAAGTGTTGATATTCTTCTAGCTTCCTCTCCTACCCAACCTTGCCCCACATACACTGTAAAGCAAAAGCATTAGGTATTGCTGTAGGAGAATATGGTTACCACTTTATCGAAACTGGACTATCAAAGGTCATCAGTAACTTTCTAAACAATAAGCCTGATAGCTTTTTATTCACTCTCCATTTTCCTTGATCTCTCTGAAGCACTGAACACAGCTGAACTCCTCCCTACTCCCAGAAATTCTTCATCCCTTGGCTACAGAGACACTTCTGGTTCCCTTGGTTCTTCTACCTCTTAAACCATTTCTTTTTCTGGATTCCTATTATTTCCATCCTTTTAGGCTAGGTATTCTCCAAGGCCTCTTTAGCTCAAGAGGTGATCTCTCCCATTTCTGTAACTTCAATTTGTACTTCTTGCCAATGACTCTCAAACCTTACTTTTCTTCCTCTGGGTCCATACTTATGCTCTTCCAGATACCTGCTGTGCCTTCCTCCCATCCGTGCCCATTGAATTCTCTTTCATGGTCTAAAGCTCAAATCATATATCATCTATCCAAGAAGCCTTTCCTGTCACCTCCCCTAACTACATCCCCAGTCATAATGACTTTTCCAGGGCAGCTAGATGGTACAGTGAATAGAGCACTGGTCCTGGAAAGAGAAAGACCTGAGTTCAAATACAGCCTCAGACACTTAACACTTACTAGCTGTGTGACCTTGGGCAAGTAACTTAACCCCAATTGCCCTACCTTCCTCCCTCCAAAAAAAATTTGCAAAAAAAAAAAGTCACTTTTTCTTCTTGAGAGATCCCATAGCTTAGCATCTCTTATTCAAGAAACATTTATTAAAGCCTATGTGCTTCATTTCTTACTTATGTATTTACATGATATTTTATATCTTGTAGATGGTGTCTTGAAAGTCTTAGTTTAATTTAAGCTTTAGTAAGTGTAAAAGATAAGCTTGAAGCCAACAACTATAAATTTCATGAGAGCAGTGACCCTATCTTATTTAAACATTGCATCTCTCTTAGTTCTTGGTAGACAGTAGGTGTTTATTGAATAACTAAAGAATTGAATGATTGAATAAATCTGCCAGTTTCCTGAAGGTAGGAATCCTATCATACATTTCCATAATTCTTAACATTGCTCTCTGCACATATAAGAGGACCTTAATAAATTAGGACCTGTTACTTTGCCTGGAAATGAATTTTTGGTCCACCTTCCTTCCCATTCCCTTTTGATGTGTCCTTTCACTCTGTTTCTGATTGCCTATAACTTTTTTGGCCCACCTACTGACCTTACAAGAGGGATCTGTTTCTTTGAATATTTGTTCCACAAGCAATAGGTGCCTCAAAAAATCATTCTGCTCTTTCATCCCCAAATACTTGGGGGGAAGACCCTCAAATATCATCCACCAGTTAAAAAAAGTGCATGATCTAGAAGAGGCCAACTATGAGTGCATCATGTACCTATTTATACAACACATATGTGTATGTAGATATATACACATTTATACATTGTGTATGTGTGTATGTGTGTGTTTGTGTATGGGTGGCTAGGTGGCACAGTAGATAGAGTGTTAGGTTTGAAGTCAGGAGCAGTCATATTCCTGAACTCATATCTGGCCTTAGACTTATACTGATTGTGTGACCCTGTGCAAGTCACTTAACTCCTGTCTCCCTCAGTTTCCTCAACTATAATATGAGCTGGAGCAGGAAATGATAAACCATTCCAGTATTTCTTCCAAGAAAACCCCAAGTGGAGCCACAAAGAGTTGGGCATGACTGAAACGAATGAATAACAACAACAAAGTATGTATTCCGTGTAATCCCAAGAAGTCTAGGAAAGGAGATGGTCACCCCTTACTGGGGAACTATTTATTTGGTTACTTGACAAAGGGTGAAGCAGCCCTTTCTGAAGTCAGAGAATTAGAGTGTTAAAGCTGAAAGAGACATTATCTTCTAGTCCAACTCCCTCATTCTAACAGGTGAACAACCTGAGACTCAGAGAGGGGAAAGTGCTATGACTGGCCTCCTAACTCCCAGGCCAGAGTTTTTTCCATTATTCAATATGCAATGAAGAGGCATAGGAAACTTGAAAATATTTATACAACTTTGGGTATATGCAGGTAGGTGGTGCAGTGGGCTGAGTGCCAGACCTGGATTCAGGAAGATCCAAATTTAAATCCTGTCTCAGACACCAGCTGTGTGACCTTAAGCAAGTTACTTAGCCTCAGTTTGCTGCAGTTTCCTCATCTGTAAAATGGATATAATAATAGTTCCCAGAGTTGTTATGGGGATCAAATGAGATAACTGCAAAGTGCTTAGGACAGCGTCTGGCACGTAGTGCTATAAAAATGTTATCTCCTGTACCTTCTTCCTTCCTTCTCCTCCTCCTTCTTTTTCTTTTTCTTCTGAGTAAAAGTGGGGTAGAAGAGAGGAGGGATGGTTTTATCTCACAGGCCAAGAAAACTGCCTCCCTAGTATGATGTCTTAGGTCTTACTCCAAAAATACTATCCCTGGCTATGGAGCGATGCATGGAATCTTTTTAATAAGGTCTAAAGCTTTCTATTCAATGATAAGCCATAAGAATTAACTTGAAAATATTTTTGTGAGTTGGATATAGTGGGTTACATTCATACTAAGGTATAAGAGTTTGTTATCAGCATTTTCCAAGGTCAACATTTGATAAAGGAAGCAGGGAAAGGCACGATGAATAAGGGAAATACACCTTTCACTCTCTGACCTTTAGAGCCTTTCACAATTCAGCTCCAGCACATTGTTCCAGGACAAATACACATTACTCCACCAGCATATCCCCTCTATAGCCAAACCAGTCTTCTTGCTATTCCATATATGCAATAACCCATCTCCTGCCTCTGTGTCTTTGCACAGGCTGTGCCTCCAGTCTTTAATTAATGATCTATTTCCCCATACCTGGCTCTTGGAACCCTTAGCTCCCTTTCAATATCAACTCAAATGTCACCTTTAAGAAAGGACCTTTTCTGATTTCCCCTGTTGTTAATGCCTTGCTGAAATCAACATTGTATTGATCTGTATTTACTTAATCTGTATACATGTTGTATCCTTAAGGAGAATATAAGTTTCTTGAGCAAAGGCACTGTTTCTTTCAGTCTTTGCATCTCCAGTGCCTAGCACAGTGCCTGAAATGTTGCTGGTACTTAACAAATATCTGCTTGATTAACTTAAATTTAATTGGATTACAAGGGACTTGGGAAGGTGAGGTGACTTATATGGATGAGGAGAAGGCTCAGAAAATGGAGGCTGAGACTTCTCGATGTCCCATCAGCTGGGAGAGCTGCAATGGCAGCTTCCACACCTGCACTATGTTCCTTTGTTCCCAGGCCCTTCTGCTGGATATCTCTAGATCCACATTTGCCTGTATGTCCAAAATGCTGTAGGCTCTGATCTAATGAAGCCAGGTGCTAAGGAGGATTCTGCAGCTTGGGGTGTTCGCAGAGTTATGACTAGAAAAGAACAGCAGGATGGGTCTAAACTTCCAGACAAAAGTAAATGTGACTGCAGAGATGATCCCTTCAATCACTGGCTTCTGGGATATGCCTGGAACTCGTCCAGTGGCCTCTGCCATGATGAAAGGGCTCAACCAGTTGAAGGCACGAGGCAAGGGCTTCGTGCTTTCCCTGAAGTCCCACTCTGACAATGCTTTTGTTGTCTTGGTTCACTCTACATGAGTCCCTATGAAGGCAGTGCCTGAGTCTTTCAGCAGGTGCTGTGATGATCCTTTGATGGGACCACACTGTGCCCTGGGCAGGATGAGTGACAGCTCTGAGTGGGGAGTTCAGGGACAATAGGTCATCTGACATGCATTCAACACTCTTCACCCCAAGAGATCACCCCTTTGACAGACATCATAAATACAGTGAATATTCCTCTTGGTCCGGGACACGTCTGGGGCTGACATAGGATGGAGGGCACAGTTCAATAAGCACAATGATGGGACAAAACAGATTGGGGTGGTGACTGTATTGGGTCAGGAGAGGGCTTTTCTTTTCCTCCAAATTTGGCATGTATAAAACCTGTGTTCTATAGTTGGCATTATTTTTTAGTGTATGTCACTGTATGGGTTGCCACGGCCAAATAATCTGTCAAAAGACAGCCTTCACTCTGAGACAGAGATCCATCTTTTTTTTAACACCAACATTCTTTTCAAGATGGTATATGGTTTCAAGTCAGGGAAAACTATAGTCTCTGAAGAACCAAAGCTGAGCATCGCTAAGCACCATGGAGAGAGGCATGCTGGTGTGAACAGGCTGTAACATTAGAAGCAAGGAATTAGCTTGGAGGTAGCAAGGTGCTGCACTCTGGAGAGAGGGCTACATTTAGGTCCTGCCTCTTACACTTATTACCTGTGTGGTTGTTGGCAAGTTACAACCTCTTTTACCTTAGTTTTTTCATCTACAAAATGGGGATAATATCCCTTACTTCATAATAAGTCTTTCTTTAAAGAAAAACAGTCTCATTATTCCATTTCTTCAAACATTTGTTTTCATGTTTTCACAGGGGCTTATTTTAGTTTTCAGAAGACACTCCTTTTTTCCATTTGTGAGAACTGGAACAGCATCTGTCCATCTCTAATTTTCTGGAACTTCTCTCATTTCCTGTAATTTTTTCAAGACTATTGATAAAAGTTCTTTGGTCACCTCTGCAAATTTACTCTGTGCCCTGTGTCTAATTTGCAAGATTATCAGATCATAGATTTAGAGCTGGAAGCACCTTAGAGGCATTTGAGTCCAAACCCCTCATTTTGCAGATCAGTAACTTTCCCAGTGTCAAACAACTAATAAGTTTCTGAGACAGGATTCAAACTTAGGTATTCCTGACTCCAAGTCCAATGGCCTATCCACTATACTGGTGGTGTCAAAATAAAAAAGGATCCCAGTGGATTGTGCCTTGATTTAGAAAATCATATTATTTATGTTGTATTTCATATTTATTTTATTAAACATTGCCCAATTAAATTTTAATCTGATTCAAGAAATACTCAGGAGTTTTATGGACTACTTGTGCCAGTGGGTTGTGAGCTTAACCCCTCTGCCCTATACCATACTGCTTCTCAAAGCAAAAGTCTACATAGAGCACCTAATATTCTCAAGTGGTAACCCATCCAAGTATTAATTACATCCAAACTTGCTTAGCTTCAGAGAATTGATGAGGCTGGATGAGTTTAGGGGGGTATGGCACATGAACTCTGAAACTTAAATTCATTTAAGTAGCTAATTGCTATCTTACAATTTCTTCACTTATTATGGCCTTCAATGGCTTCTCTAAGTCATCTGTTCTGCCTTTTCTAGTCTGAATGTCATTATAGCCAGAGAAGAGAGCACAGCAGTTGGACAGTTTTTCAGCATTATCTTCATAGCCAGCTAGTCATTATTCATTCCATCTTTCCTCTTGCAGAATTACAACTTGTAACCAGTAAACTACATAACGAGATCCCCCATGGCATGCTTATGTCAGTGTCCACCAAACTGTTCCAAGCATACCCAAGATTCAGAAGGTTTGTCAAGGATGCAACTGTCGCCTCTATGTAACACTGAGTTACTAGTGATTAGACCTCTGAGGTACTCTGGGCTTCAGATCTCAGGCCAGAGTGTTGATTAATGAACACTCTTTAATTTCTCTTTGGACCAGGGTTTCTTAATCTTTTTTTTTGTGCCATGGGACCCTTTGATAGTCTGGTAAAACCTATAGATCCCTTCTCTGAATAACTTTTGTAAATGCCATCAAATAAAACACAGAATTACAAAAGAAACCAATTATATTGAAATAGAGTTATCAAAATATTAAAAAAAACTGAGTTTATAGACCCTAAGTTTAAAACTCCTACTTCCTATTCTACTTTCTTAGGAATGGCTGATCAGGGTTGGAGTTCAGGAATGGCACTGGTTGAAAAATAAAAAAGGCCATTTCATTATCTAAGAACCAAAACATGAAAAGAATACTGACCTGGGAATCAGGAGAAATGGTTTCTCTAGCTTTGCTGGTTCCATATCATGGAACCCCTTTGTGACTCTTTTTTTTAATCTTAAAAATGATGGGGTTGAATGGAAGGATTTCTAATTTCTCTCTTAGTTCTTAATGCCTATGGTCTTTTTCAAGGCAGCCCCCCCCCCAACACTGTTACTTATACCCTTAAATTTTTTTTTCTGTCAGTGAAACAGCTTAACATTTGCTGCTCTCCATGGAAATGCTTATGATAGATTATCAGGGACCTGCCCTGGCATTTACCCAGGCCTCACTCTGGTCCTGAATCTGTGGTTTTATTATTGTGAGAAGGGATGGAGGACTTGTTTTCATTGTCCTTAGATCTGGCTAGGGTTTCACTGTGAGATTGTAGAAAACTGGTCAGGTTTCCTTTAGCAGATTAGATTGCCAAAATTCTCTTTGGTCAACCTGCTACAGCTATAATAGCCTCATTCACTTTGTTGTCAAGGCCCAGTTCAAAGTGCTGTATCTCTGTGAAACCTTTCCAGATCAGCCCAATAAGAGCGACCCCTGTGTCTGTCCTCTGAGCTAACTCAGGCAGTGCCTATAGCCTCTAGCATTCTCATTTAACAATTAATCATATCCTGCCTTGTGAACTTACAGAAGTTTTATATTTATGGTTGACTCTTATATTATTACTTAAATTTTGTGTGTTTGCACTCTGCCTCTGCAGGTAGACTTGCAGGCAGAGACCACACATTTCTGGATCATCCCTTTCCTCTCTCATCCTTACAAAGGCCTACAACAATAGTATACAGTCACAGGGTTATAGATTTAGAGCTGGAAGGTACCTTGGAGGCCATCTTTCCTTACCTCTTTATTTTACAGATAAGGAAACTGAGGCTTGGAGAGACTAAGTAACACAGCCACACAGCTAAGTGTTAGACACAGGATTTGAGCGAGTACTTCCTGAAGCCCAAGTTCAGAACTCTATCTACCACACCACACTACCTTTCTAATATATTTTGATGTAAACTGAGGCACCAACATAGTTCCTTTATCTTCTTAACCATCATCTCCTTCCTCATCCTCTCCATTTCTGCCAACTGCCACAGAATGCAAACATGCCATAAATCAAGTCAGCAAGCATTCATTAGGCACTTACTATATACCAAGCACTCATCTCTCAACACATTTTCCTTTTAATATTACTGCCATTTATATAATACTTTAAAGTTTGTGGAATACTTTATGAACATGTCATCTGTGCCTCACCACAAGCTTGGGAGTCAGGTACTCTTGGTGTTATTATTCTGATTTCACAGATGAGGAAATCAAGGCTCAGAGGGGTCATTAAGTAATTGTTCAAAGTCATATAAGTAGAAAGAGGGCAGAGATGTGATCTAAATCCTGCATTTCTTAAGCCCAAGTCTATAACTCAAACCACTCTGCCTTGTTATGTCTCATAAAAAAAGTGAATCCAAAAGGGAGGAGGAGGAGAGATGAACATTTCATTCATTTTTATTTTATTTTTTTTTAAGGCTGGCTGACTGATTCATGTTTGGCTCAAGGTAAATGTTCTTTTTCATGACTACAGTCAAGCTACAGAGGTATAGGATAATGCACAAGTCAGATCTGATAGTGTTTTGGGAAGCCCAAGATAGGGAAGGAAGGAGGGAAGGAAGAATTTATTAGGTAACTGCTAGGTACCAGGCACTATGTTAAGCACTTTACAAATATGTCATTTGATCCTTACAAGGTAGGTGCTATTATTATTCTCATTGTATAGTTGAGGAAGCTGAGCTACACAGAAATTAAATGACTTGTCCAGGGTCACACAGATAATGTGTCTTCAGGTGGATTTAAACTCAGGTCTTCCTGACTCCAGGCCCAGTGCTTTTTCCACTGTGAGATCTAGTTATAAAGTGATAGAAAGGGAGTACTTAGTAGGTTGAATAAATTTATTTTTCTAGGTACAGATGAACTGCATCTTGGGAATGTAGATGTGACCCAGGAGCCAGAGTCATTAATCTCTGATGGGCCATCTGGATGAGAAACAGCTGCTATGAACATTTATCAGAATCAGTAATTAACAGAGATATTGGTTTTGGTCACAGAATGTTATGCCAGAGAATTTTAGAACAACAACCCTACCATTTTAAAGATGAAAAAAATGAGGCCAAGGGGATTCAGTGACATGTATGAGTGGCTGAGTCAGGGCTCCAAACCTAGTTCTCTTAAACAAACTTTGTTTTTTACACTAAACTGTGCACATTTACCAAACAAAGTAAATTTTCTGGAGGGCCTTCCTGTCCCTGACTCTTATTCCACACAATGTTTTTCTTTTTTTTTGGAGGGCAACTGGGGTTAAGTGAATTGCCCAAGGTCACATGACTAGTTTTTGTGTTAAGTGTCTGAGGCTGGATTTGAACTCAGGTCCTCCTGACTCCAGGGCTGGTGCTCTATTCACTGCGCCACCTAGCTGCCCCTCACACAATGTTTTTTGAGGGGGTAGGATGAGGCAATGCTCTTCTTCCCTTTTTGTTTGGGAAGTCTGAAAATATCTTGCTAAAATTTCCCAGCTGTTTGGGTCCTATCTGTACTTATACCATAGAATTCCAAATAGCTACAATCTGACAAAGCCCAAATTTTCCATTTCTTCTTTTTCTCCCTTCAATTTGATATAATCAGCATTTACTAAGGATTTATGATATTCAAGGCACTGTTTTAAGATTACACTGTCTGTTTTTATAGCACTGCATTTGATTATCCCTCCTGTTTCTTCTATAATGTTTCATTATTGTCCCTAAGGAAAAATTGTAAAGAAAGAAAAGCAGTCCTTCAATGCCTCTCTACCAGAAGGTTTCAGACTCCTCTTTCCCTCTAGGTGTCCTCAAACTACCTCGAATATTGATCTCTTTCCTGTTCCAGATTTTGCTACAGTACCCACTTAGCTTACCTTCCTGAGCAGAGCTCAATGCTATAAAGCTTTCTTTCTCTCCCTTTCTCTTCTCACTGCTGTCCAAGCTTTACTCTTCCTGTCTTCTGTTCCTTTAATGATTATACTCAAAGAAAGCTTCTTCTTCTTGTTTGTCCTTGGTTCTTGAAGAGGACCATGATATCAGGGAGGAGATGCCATGACATTCAAGTGAACTGGATTTAGGTGAGGGAGGACTGTCCAAGGTAACCAGCCTCACTTTCTCCTCTGGAGCCATCTGGGTTCAGTGGCAATATATAGATCAGGATGACTGGAGATGGCCCAGGATTCAGTGGGGGGCCTTGGCCTTTTCAAGTTAAGGTCTTTAATAGGTCTCAGTTTAACTGAAGCAATACCCATTCAGTGATTAAGGCTTAATAAGAAATGAGGTAGGGAATGGCCTATTTACCTAGTCAAAAAAAAATCTATCTGGGAGGGGAGGACCCTCATGGTTTCTGGCCAAAACAGAAACAATTTCTGTTTACATTCATTCTGAGCCTATCAGGCCCAAACATTGATCAAGTAGGGCTTGCACTGAGATCTACTGTTGGCCAATAAATGAGAGCCAGAGCGATTTGGGGTTAAGGCTGGTCTTTAAGAAACTCCAACCAAGTGGCCCACAGCTGATCATAGTTTAATATGTTATAGGCCCTGAGGAGCATTTGTATCTTCTACTAGGGCACACCTACAGATGTGTAATAAATGGTGGGAATAGGACCCCGTATCAGGCAAGAGGAGAGATATTTGGGGGACTTTCTTGGCAGTCCAATACTTACATACTGTTTTATTTGTAAGATTATCTTGCCATAGCATGCCATGGAAAAGAAGATAATAGAATGGAAAAGAAAAGAAAGGAAAAAAGAAAAGAAAAGAAAGGTATGTACTTGGAATGAGAAAAATGTGGGCTAGAGTCCTGGTGCTAGTATGGTACTGCGTGACCTTGGACAAACTCTCCTTCAGTTTGGTTGAGTTCCATTGTCCACCTCACTGAATGGTAAACATCAAGTGATATAATATTCATGGTAATGAACATGATGTTAGAAGAGTCTCACTGAGCCTCAGATTCCTTAAGTGGAGGTGTTATTCCTAATGTAGTAATTAGAAAATTAGAGAATTTCAGAGTTAGGATACCAGAAGCTAGCTAGTGTCTAACCTCCCCTTAAATAAGAATTCTCTCTACAACAAACCCAACAAGTAGTATTCCAGCCTTTGCTGAAGGCCCCCAGTGGTGAGAGGGAACCATTACCTCCTGACCACAGGGTGCCTTAGAATACACTTCCCCCAGGAGAAGGGGCAGAACAAAGGTGGGGTAATGATAACAACTAGAAAACTGATAATAATTACTACTATTGTTATAATGAATTATCATAGTGTATTATAATGATATTTTATGATGTTTATACCTTTATTATATAATGAATTATAAATTATTATAATGAAATAAACTATTAAAACTATCAGGAGGACATTTATATACATATGCATAGCACTTCATGTGTTATCTTCATTTAGTCAGCTAGATTGTGCTGAATGTAAAATATAAAGTGTTTTGCAAAATTTAAAGTGCTACATTATAACTACCATCATCATCATCATCATCTCAAATGATCTTTCAAACAACCCTGTGAAAAAGTACTATTATTATCTCCATTTTACAGAAGAGAAAACTGAGAATGAGAGAGGTTAAGCGACTTGTCTAGGGTCACTTAGCTAGTAAGTGTGTGAGACAGGCTTTGAACTACTTCAGTCTTCCTGACTCGAAATCCAGCACCTTGGAACAAGTCAGGAAGACTCATCTTGCTAAGTTAACATCTGGCCTTGCACATTTCCTAGCTTTGTGACTCTGGGCAAGTCACTTGACCCTGTTTACCTCAGTTTCCTCATCTGTAAAATGGGCTGGAGAAGGAAATGGCAAACCGCTCCAGGATCTTTGCCATGAAAACCCCTAATGCCCAAGACGCAGACACAATTGAAATGACTAAAGTCTAGCGTTCTGTCTCCTATGTTACCTAGCTGCCTCTAGTATCAGTGCTAATGGGCCCTGAATGTTGCACCTGTACGGGCCTCTGCTCCTGAGGCCGTTCATTCCATTGCACTTCTGGAAAGCTCCAGGGCTTCTTGCTATCAATACTTAGTTAAATTTAAATGTAAACATAACAGAATGAAAAGACAATGTACTGAATCTATGTTTTAAAAAATTATGTCAATAAGACTTTTTCACAATGTAGTTTTACTATCATTTTTGGTAAAATTTTCCACTTTTTCTAGTAATACTCTACTAATGTTAATCCCATTCCAATTTGCAAATCACAGCATGAATTTTAAGGAAATCTTCTAGGACAGGAAATTAGTCTTGCTTAATTATTTTTTTCTGGAGGGGAACCAGGAGAAAGGATAACTTGATTAGGTGATAAAACACCTACCCAAGAGGGGGTTGGCTCTTTTAAAAATACTGACTTTTCTGGTCGACCAAATGGTACCTCTAGCATGAAGGGTTCTTAACCTGGGGTCCACAAGGGTCCCTGGATTGACTTGGGATCGACAAATTTAACTAGGAAAACAATTATATTTACATTTTCGGCAATCTTTAACTAAAATTTGTCATTTCCTTCAGTTATTTTATAGGAGTGTTCTGTAGGCTTTACCAAATTGTCAAAGCATCCATCCATGACACAGAAAAATGGCTATGGGCTCCTCATCTAGAGTTTTGAAAGGCTTACTTGGTAACTCTCACAAAGCTAGCTCTTTATTTCTTCTCCTCAGGTCTAGCATGGAAAAAGAGACTGATAATCAGGTTTCCATCACCCAAATGTATCTAGTAAAACTATTTAATGTGAACGTGTAGGCTGAGAGTAGCAGAAAAATATTTCTTAAGAACTCTAGAGGGTTTTGTATTTTTATTGGATCATATATTTTATGGAGACAAATCTCATAAAAATAAGTTAATTATTTATGTCCTTTTGGATATGAGAAAATAAAAAAAATTAATTATTAACATTATATATGAAAATGTGTCATACTTGAGGGCTCTGCATGGTTTTCTGTTTTGTTTTTTTAAACAAAGACTATTGAAACAAGCTCGCTCCAAGGACGAATGCCTCATTAATTTTTTTCAAAGAAGGTGCATTGTTACAGACAATGGTGTATATTATAGACTCAAACTGACCACGTGATTTGCCTTCCCTTGACTCTTCTCCATTCAAATATCATCATCTTCCTCCTCCTTGAAAAAATTTTCTATATTTGCTACCTATACTTCCTCACACTGTCCTCAACCTCTCTCAATCTTGTTTACATCTTCACTGCTTTATCAAAATCACTCAGAGTTCACCAATTAACTCTTGGCCAAATCAAATGATTAAAAAAAAATCCTCATGTTCCTTGGCCTCCCTTTAACTTCTGACACTGATAACCCCCTACTATTGGATTCTTTCTCCTCTGGGCTTTAGAGACACTGCACCTGGTTTTTCTTGCCCTCCCCTAGCTTATTCTCCATCCCCTTTACTGATTTCTCAATCTTTCCTCCACCCAGTGATATTTTCCAATGTTCCATTCTTGAATGGCTATCTACTCCCCTTGTGAGTGGATAAAGCAATATTATTTCACAATTTCTAAAATGTCTAAAAATAGTTCAAAATTACTGAGGTTTTGTTAGGTCCAATTCCTCATCTATGTGGTAATTTAAAGAACTTCCATCTTTTTTGAATCTGTTTCTTTCTTCTGTGCTACTGTATACATCCCCAATCCCCGTCTATGCTGTGCTGTTAGTAGGGGTGATTTAGGCAAAATGGGCAGTCAAATACATGAAATGACTTTAGGAATATTGCAAATCTTGCCTCCCAACCCCAAAGTTTCCCACTGGTGCCACATTAGACAGAGTTCTCATCAAGTCATTGTCTTCTTAGCATAAATTTATTCTGCTACAAAATGCCAGCCACCTCATAAGGCCTAAAAGAATGACCTGAACAGTTAAGGAGGTAAATGGCATGACCAGGCTTGGTAGAAATGAAAACAGGAGTTGTAGGAGAAGAGTGAGGACAAACTCTATCTATATCATGGCTTTACCTTGGGTTGTCTCTGAGAGTGGATCTGAGATTTGGAGTTGCAAATAAATATTTGCCCTTTATTATGCTTAGAGGATGGTAGCTAGGTGGTGCAGTGGATACAGTGCCAGGCCTGGAGTCAGGAAGACCTTAGTTCAAAGCTGGTCTCAGATACTAGCTGTGTGACTCTGAGCAAGTCATTTCATCCTGTTTGCCTTGGTTTCCTCATCTGTAAAATAAACTGGAGAAGCAGATGGGAAACCACTCCAGTATCTTTGCCAAGAAAACCCCAAATGGGGTCATGGAGAGTCAAACACAACTGAAATGACACAACAACCTTCACCACCACCACTGCAACAACAACAATAAAAAGACCAGTTGTGGTTGAACTGGTGATACCAAGTCAGACAAGTCATCTGACATTCTTCAGAAACTGGGGTAGGTTGCATCCAAGTCCAGTATATAAGACTTTTTCAGGGTCACAGACAACATAGGGGAACACAAGCAGAGAAAGCCACCCAGATAAAAGAATGCTTCAGTCTTCCTGCCTTGCCATAAAAACTCTAATTTGTCTCTTACACTATCTCTTCTGTCAACACTCTTTAGCTACAGTATAAAGGATCACTTGGGAAAATCAACCTAGAACTTCTGGGCTTTTTAATCTCTCTCTCTTTTTTTAAAAAAAGAATTTTCATTTATTTACTGCTTATAGGAAAATCTCAGTTCAAGTCTCTCCTCCAAAATATACTGGCTGTGAAGCCCTGGGCAAATCACTTAATCTCTTGTTCTAGGCAACTCTTTAAGACTGTTAAAGATCTGCATCAGTAGAAAGAGCCTTCTCATATAGGAGTTCCCAAGATCTTTGAAACCATAGACCCAGTCCTATCCCCATGAAATGTCAGTTATTTTCTCATGGATGTGGAGACTCTCTCCAAGATCACAGATTATATAATCTGTCCATGGCCTCTCATTTTTGAGAGAAGCAGTGTGGTATAGTAGATAGGGAGTTGGCCTCAGAACCAAGAACTGAATTCAAATCATATCTTTGGCATATTCAGAATTTGTGGCTTTGGGCAAGTTACTTCAGCTCTTGGTGTTCCAAGACTTTAAGCTGTAGCACAGGTCCTGATATTTGTTGGTAGAGGAATAGTTCTCTGCTTTTGGCTTTCATGACATTAACTCCTACAACTCAACCCCATTTGTAGTCCATCCAGACATGTGCATGGCTTACTCAGAAACGAATTATATTTCATTTTTCCACCAACTGATCAACTAGAGCCCCTTTCCAGTAGTAGGGAGCATAGTTTTGGACCTGATGCTCAGCTTTAGAACAGAACAATGTGAAATGAGGTAAGCAATTTTGCTCATTATTCTCCTTAGTGCCCACCAAGATTTAACAAAAGACATAAAATACTCACTTTTTTTGTCAGTCGTATTGTGAACTGTCACCATGGGGACTCTGGGACCTGGATTGATGGTGGAGGAGAGGAAGAAAAACAACAGAAATAAAGAATTTAGTTGAGACAAAAATACAAGCCATTTTTCTTTTTAGAAAACCGAAAAACATCAGATACTGGAGAACTGGATTCCATGTAAGAGATACCAAAGAAATAACTCATTTGGCAATTAGCATAGCATCGATGGCAGTGTTAGATATATGGGGCAAATGAGATTGCCAAGGTCTGTGTTTACGGGTTGTTAAATGTACATCTTTCTAATTTTGTAAATGATTTAATTAGAACAAACACAATTAAAACCATTTGTTTTTAGATTATCCTAGTGACATAAAAAACATCATTTCACAAAGCATTTACATCGTGCTCATGCCTTGAAACATACTGAGTGCTTGGCACCAAAACAGACATCCAATTTTGTTCAAGATCCATGGATGCAATCATCTTACCCATGGAGTTAGCAGAGTTAGTGCTCCAAAGGACACAGCCTAGTAAATGTACATATTACATGTTCACTTCAGCACTAATGAAGCTGTTAAGCCTCCTTTGGTATTCTTCTTGCAAATGGGGTATGCTGCCACTTTTTACCCAATTTCCACTCATTGTTAATTTAAATAGCATGCATTTATTACAATAGAAAAACATAAAAACATTACAAAATAATACATTTAAATATGATACATGTAAGGTAAGCTTTGACTTTCTAATCAATTTTTAACTATGAACACAGAATAAGGTTGGATTAAAATGCTCCTTTTCATTTATTTATTTATTTATCTATCTATCTATTTATTTATTTTTTAATTTTTAAAGCAATCGGGGTTAAGCAACTTGCTCAAGGTTACACGGCCAGTTATTTCTGGGTGTGGTGCTGAGTATCTGAGCCCAGATTTGATCCAGGTCTTCTCAACACTGGAGCTGGTGCTCTTACTCGCTGTGCTACCTGGCCGACCTGAAAATGCTCCTTTTTAACTAATTCTTTTTTAACTTTAATTTTTTTTAAATCTCTGCCTTTTGTTTTTAAAACATCTTTATTTTTGAATGTGTTCTCCCTCCTCCCCTACTCTGTGAGAAATCCTTCGTAAGAAAGAGAAAATAACAGTTTGGCAAAACTAACACATGAACCAAGTCTGATAGCATATATATATATATGTGTGTGTGTGTGTGTGTGTATACACATACACATGCATGTAAACACACACATATATGTATACAACTACATGCATGTGTTGGACTAGATATCTTCCTGAGGATCCTTCCACTCTCAAATTGTGTGATGCTGTGGGAAATGTCTAATCCTTTCCTGAAATCCACATAAAATAAAGTCTACAGAATTCTCTTCACTTATAAGCCTAATAATGATGTACCTAGCTCACAATTGTCCTCTCCATGACAACCTTTTCATTTATTCTACTATACTTTAGTATTAATATTGATATCTCCAAATTCAACCAACTTCTCAACTCTTATTCACTCATAGGAGTGTTCACATCTTATATCTTATAATTATATCTTTCATAATCCTAAACTCAGAAATTACCCTCTCTGATCCCAATCTCTTATCCTTACACCTCTCCCTCTGCACCATTACTCCTAAATGACTTTTGGCCATCATTATAATCTCTTCTTGTTCCTTCCCATAATCCTCCCAGTCCATCACTCCTGTTCTGGTCTCACTTTCCTCCCTTTACAATCCTGACCCAATAATTAACCAGCTGAATGCATACATTTTCCTTTATTCTTGAATCTTTTGCCTCCTTGTCTTTTAACCATTCATTCCCTACCAATCCCCAATCCTAGTTCACACTCATTCTTTACTCAATTCCTAATTTAAGAGTCTGTGAGGTGGAGAATATGCCTGGCAGGAATGGGGAGGGGAAAGGCAATGTGTAAAGGCAAAGATGTGAGAGCAAAAACAGAATACCATTCTAAGGTCAGAGTCATCGGGAAGTTCAGTGGGTAACCAGTTCACAGGACCAGACTGGGTATCAACAAAAATGACAGCAACAACTACAACAACAGCTAACATTTATATAGTGCTTACTATGTGTCAGGCACTGTGTAAGCACTTTATAATCATTATTTCATTTGATTCTCATAGTAATCTGGGAAAGTAGGTGTTATTTTCGTCCCTACTTTACAGATGAGGAAACTGAGGCAGCATTTAAGCAACTTGTCAAGGGTCATAGGGCTAGTAAGGATCTAAAGTTGGATTTGAAGTCAGATCTTTCTGACTCCAGGTCCAGTGCTCTATTCCCTGCAGCAACTAGCTGCTTCTAAAGAGGGTCTAAGACAATGGGTCCAAAGCAGTGTGGGAGGGCTTCATGGAGTAACGTCAGAAAAATGCTATGGAAGGAGAAGCACAAGCCCTTAGGAATGGTGGTTTGTTTCAAGCAACTTTTTTAATCAAGAAAGAGTTATTTTAAGATACAGCCATGCAAGTCACACACCCACCTTATGGAGAGTCAACAGAGCACAGGAAAAAAAGTGTTCAAGATTTGGGGTGAGAGAATCTAGATTTGAATCCTGATTGTGGAAGTTTCTAGCTGTGTGACCTTGAGCAAGTCATCCTCATCTATAAAGTGAGGGACTTGGACCAGGTGATCTCTGAGGTCCCTTTAAGCTCTAAATCTATGACCAGGTGATCTGGCCCCATCATTACCTGTTGTGGGCCTAGACACATGAGCTATTTCTGATTTGTGATCCAGCTTGCCTTTCCCCTGCTCAATTCTCAACAAATTCTCAATTCTTCAACATCAGCATCTGTTGAAGATATACAGAAACTGATGGATTCACTTGATAGGCTGCTTGTGCAGTCATATGATATGATGTTAGGAGGATGCATTTTCATTCACTTTTGTTTTTATTTATTTATTAGCTTTTACAAAGGAATGTTTATTGATAAGACAGAGCAAGAATAGAAGTATACACATTCTCTACCTCTACCCAATACCACAAGGCACATTCTTTCTTTAACCATCTCAGTTCCTGGAGAGAATGGGCTCAAATTTAAAGCAGTTTATATATAGTACTCACCCCACCTCACTTTTGTTTTTAAAGAAAAATTGGGTTCAAGTCCTGCCTTTGACCTAAAGCAACTGTGTGATGAGGGGCAAGTCACCTAACACCTTAGTGGCCCAAGCAACTTTCTGACATCATAAGTGATACAGGAGCTGTTTATCTGTGTTGGTGGAGTGGCTTTCTATAATGGGACTTTGCCCCAATAACAAAATTACAGATGTTAACAAAGAGATGTTTTATGTATAAGATAAGAGCAAATAAATCTCAGAAAGGTAAGGTAACTGATTATGAGTACATAGCTAGCAAGCATTGGATTATTTAAACTCTGATCCCCTCATCTAGGCTGTCCTTATTATAGCACACTACCATAACTTTTGTGAGGAGGAACATTTGGACATCTTTAACATGATAGGAATATATTTTTGGACTTGTTGCAAGATATCTTCCACAATACTGTTGAGCACCTTAGTTGGGCATATTTTCAATATATTACACCTGATGCCAATGATCACGAGATAGATGAACAATGTTATTTTTGTAGTCACATCTATCAGAGTACTGTAAGCATAGCAGATCCATTGTTTGAGGAGTGCCTCCAAGGGTTAATTTTTTGTTCTAGTAAAAAGATTAATAAATGATAGACCCAGGAAGATTGTATTTCTCTGTACCTGTCAGTTATGTGACTGTAAAAATGTGGTTGGCTCTAGAATACTATCTGTGAAAGCCTTCCTTCTGGTTCTTCCTTCATGTTTTTATTAAGACTGTATATATAAAAATTTTGAATTGTTTTATATTGATAAGAAATTATGTATGTGGCAGGTTGTTACTGATGTTTTCTTGGCTGCTACTCCCCCAGCCACAAAATCTCCAGATGTGATCTTTTTTTTCACTCCTTTGGAATTTTTCTTTTTGGGATATCTTAAAAATAAGTTCCTCAGTACATTTTAAATTATATAGAATGTATCAAGTGCCACTGTGCATATGGAGCCTTTTTCTGATCTGCTCTGCCCCCTTGGCTGCTAGTTTCTTCCCCCCAAATGATTGTGTACATGTTTTCATACATATACATGAATGCCTTCCCTGGCTAAATTGCAGAGATTTCTCTAACATGAATTTCTTATACATTTATTTAGTTAGGTTCAGGTGCTCTTCCCTATTTCATCTTGCTAGTGCCATTGTCATTTCAACAAATAATAATTGTGTAATAGTGTAGTAGATTTCAAATGTGGTGACTATAGTTGCCAATGAATATAGATCACTATAAAATACAAGAATATGAACAAGATCACAGAGTGAAAGTTTCTGGCCAAACCTACTTTCTCCCCCATGACCTGAAAAATAGTAAGAAGTATACCAAGTAAAGTAACAGAACAACAATCAGAGCAATGATAGGAAAGAAATTACCACAGGGCAATCCCCAGGGGAAAAAAACCCTAAATAAAAACAGCAAAGGGCTGTATTATTTGCTCCTTGCTTCCCTGACTCCAATCCCTATGTTGTGGATTCTATATGACAGTGGTTCCAGCAGCTACTGAATTAAAAAAAAAAAACACTTGAAGTTGATAGCAAGAGGTGATAGGCAATCAACAAGGGCCAAAAAACCACCCCAAAATAGACAGAAACTATAGAAGGGAGACTGAGGAATGAATAAACAAGTAAAAAAGAACCTCCCAATACAATGAATAAATACTATGGGCAAGAAAATCCCAAGATAAAAGCTTAGTAGGGGGAGTTATTCTGAATAGCTACAATTAGAACCCAAGAATAGAAAACAGAATGGGCACAAAATCTCTGAAAGTAGTTGGAAGGCATAACAAAAGAAATGAAAGAAGAATTAAGGAATGGAATAGATAGTCCTAAAACAGAATCTGTAAAAACTCATGAAAATAAAACCCTGAAAATAACGGAGGAAATAGAAGTAAAAAATTAAATGATACAAGAAACATTCAAGCAAAATCAAGAGACAATATATGATAATTTTCTTTTTTTTTTTTTTGCCTTTTGGAGGGCAATTGGGGTTAAGTAACTTGCCCAAGGTTACACGGCTAGGTTTTTTTTTGTGTGTGTGTGGGGGGGTGTGGGTGTTAAGTGTCTGAGGCCAGAACCGAACTCGGGTCCTCTGACTCTGGGGCCAGAGCTCTTATTCACTGCGCCACCTAGCCGCCCCAAAAGACAATATATGGAAGAAAATTCCCTTAGAAGTACTGGAATGAGAGGGAAAATGTAGATTGATAGAATCTTTAGGTCATCACCAGAATGAAACCTTGATACAATAACTTAGGAATGTTATTGCCAAGTTTTATTGCCAAGTAAAGAAAAAAAAAATCAGGCAATTAGGAGAGTTATGGATCATTTACCAGGAAATCCCAGTTAGAATTTTGATGACTATGTATTAACTAAGAGAAAAGAAAGAAGCCTGGAATATGATATATCAAAAGGCTACAGAAAATAACTTGCTCCCAATTTGTAACTTAGCTTGCAAATCTTAAAAGGACAACCTAAAATAAAAAAATGGAGCCTTTAAGAACATCAGTAAAATCTAAATATTTTAAGGATTTTCACTGGAAAAACCCAAGCTGTACAGGATCTTTGAAAGGTAAAGACAGTGGGGAAAAATAAACCTTAAGTAGGATAGGCAAATTTGAGCAACTCCAAAGGACCAAATGATGATCAAAGGCTTATATCCTGAAAGAAAAAAAGAGAGTAACATCTCTTTAGAGATTCACTATTTCTAATAGTCAGTGGGAGAATGAAGAGAGGCTAGCTATGAGACTGGAAGTTAAAAAAACAAAAACAAAATGCAGATAATGGTAGCATCTACTTCACAGAGTTATTGTGAGGATCATTTATAAAGTTCCTTGAAAATATTAAAGCACTATGTAAATATCATCTATCACTATTATTTTAGTTTCATTTATAGCAAGAGTATAAGTATGTGGTTCTGTTTTTCTGAGAGTATCAATTCGCTGACTGTTGGACAAATATCATCCATTAAGATTACCAAGAGTCAGGGCGGCCAGGTAGCACAGCGAGTAAGAGCATTGGCTCCAGTGTCAGGATGACCTGGGGATCGAACCTGGGCTCAGATACTTAGCACCCACCCAGAAACACCTGGCCATGTAACCTTGAGCAAGTTACTTAACCCCGAATGCTTAAAAAGAAAAAAAAGATTACCAAGAGTTGAAGTGATGCTTCTGGATGGTCTAAGGTTCCTTAGGACATTCTGCCACCTTTACTACCAGTTTGCAAACATTACTGCTGAGGCAGACAAGATTAAAGAGCATTTTGTACTTTGTTCTGTTTTGTGAGTGACTGTAGCCAAAAAGACTCATCACTTGGCGACTTTCTGGTGATGAGTTTCTCTGTATTTCAAGTAGCTAGGATCAATATTCATGTTGTAGTAGTACACTCCTGAATTTTTACTCCATTCACATAGCCTTTTATGGAAGGGTCAGCAAAGGCTCTTTTACTTTTGTCTTTGTATCTCTATTTCCTAGCACAGTGCCTTGTATACAATAAATGCTCAACAATTTTTTAATTGGAAAAAAAATCTGAGATGACCTATATGACATGACAAATCATTAGACTAGATTTTTTTTTGCATGTCATTAAAAAATAAATCTAGTTCCAGCTTTGGTTTTAACCTCAATTTGTTGAAATAGTGGGGTTTTATTGCATTAACTATTTCTGAACACTTTCATCAAGTTAGAAAATGGAAAATGATGACTTTAATTATACAGTGTATAGAATTCCATTTTGTTTTTGATTGTGGCAAGAAGAGGGACAAAAAAGCACAAAAGCATTAAGATTCTTGCTATCATCAGACATTTAAAAAATCAGATCAACTGAAATTAAACATAAATGTTGAAACTGATTACTTATAATCCTGGGAATGTCAATATCATTCAAATGAATTTTGTTACTTAGGAAAAATAATGTACTTTGGATATGTTAAAAGAAATGTATGTTGCTTGAGTCTATGAATAGATTAATTGATTTGACTGGTCTTATGTTAATTTTCTGTTGATTGATGGGATTCTTTTTTTTTTTTGGACAGGGTTACTAATGTGGAAGATTAAAGGGAGAATGAATATATAGTTTGCCTAAACTGTATTGAAAATTTTGAAAAAGAATTAAAACAAGGGGGAAAAAAAGCAAAATAAGATGAGAATGCCCTGGGCTTATTACACACTTAGTCTAATCTCCTATATCTCTTATATTTCAATCTCTAATTCTATGTAATGGGCATTTTGTTTGGATTGGTTACCCTGAAGCTTTTTAAGATCTGTAAACATCAAAGAAAAATTCAGTTCTGTTCAATAAACTTCTTTCTTAAGGCTGGGAGGGGAGATAGGCATTTCCAAATTAAAAGTGGAAACAAAAAGGAATTTCTAAGTAATCTCCTGTTAACCCCTAAATTATACTGAATTTACTCTTCTCTGATTATTCTCCTTAATTAAACCTGTAGTCCCAAAATTCAGACCAGTGATAGTGCCCTTTTAAATCTTAAACTGTAGGCATACAGCAAAATTTTTATGGGATCTGAACAAATTATCAAGTATCTTATAATTTTAAGGGATATGCAGATTCTTAATAATGGTTTATTCAAACACAAACATATGCACTGCACTGACTAGGTTTAATTGATTGTATATATGTGTATGTATTTACTCAGTATATATTTACCCATGGCAAGTCTACCTTTGTTTTACATTTGCATATAATCTGCATAGCTTCACTATACATGTACATATATGTCACAGCTAATATTCTTTAACAGGAAGAAATGTGTACCTATTACCTGGGGAATGACTGAACAAATCAAGGCATATGTATGTCTTGTGATGTTATTGTTATCATAAGAAATGACTAATAAGATGAATGCTGAGACACCTGAGAAGACTTACATGAACAAATAGAGAGTGAAATAAGCAGGAGCAGGAAAACAATGACAATGACAATCATGATGTTAGGAGACTTATGAAGTATGCCAACCACACTTCTTGGAAGGAAGGTGATGCACTAGAGGTATAGCATAAGACATGCTTTCCAAAATGGCCAATGTGTTGAATTATTGTGCTTCACTATACTTGACTGTTACAAGAGAAGGGTTCTCTTTGTGGGAGAGGGAATGAGTAAGTGTGTAGTGGGTAGCACAGAAACATACAAAATCAGAAGAAAACATTTTAAGTACACAGAAGAAAGCTAAAAGACGTCCACAAAGAGACATGCTATAAAAAAAATCAAACTACATAACAGAGGTTCATAATTCTTATAATCTTCATTTTTTGCTTTTTGTTTGAGATGCTTATGTTTGTTGACTAAATTAATAATAAAATATAATAATTGTTGTATTACAATGGTAAGAATGGTGGATGGAGATCTGAGTTCCAGTTCTGACTTGGTCACTCATTTCATTCTATTCATGACCCTGGGCAAGTCACTCAGCTTATCTGGGGCTCAGTTCCCTTGGGTGCAGAATGACAGAGTTAGGCTAAATGACCTTAAAGGTTCTTTCTAGCTCTAAAAGTTTATGGCCCTTTAGGAAATTCACTAATTGGAACCACAGTTTTCTCCTAGTATGTTACTATTACTTGATTGATGTATTAGCAAGCACCCTAGCACACCCAGGATGGTCTGCTAGTACAATTTCTTTGATCTGCTTTATAAAGAAAAGACAGCTTTAAAGGGGTTAACAATCCTACTTTAATTACAGAGAAAGAAGTGAGTATAGAAAATACAAGCAGAGAAATCAGCACAAAGACTAATAGACAGGGCTCCAGCTGTCTGAATACAGCAATATTGCTATACGCTTTACATACATCACTGAATTGAGGGAGCACAGACAGCTAAGCAGTTGGGGGGGGAGGCTCTGAACATATGACTACTCAGAGTCTCGACTAGGAAATCAAAAGATCCTTCTCATGAGTCAACCCCCAAAGCAACTCCAAATGCTTATCCCAGTGTTCTCTGAATGGGAAATAGCATTCTACAGTGGAAAAAACATGGCTTTTAATTGAAGATCTACTCCTAAATGACTGGATGGTTTAGGGCAAGTAACTCCATCCCATTGGGTCTGTTTCCTCATGCAGACAATGAGCTAGAGTTAGACAGTGATGAAAGGGACCTCAGAATTCATCTGGGTGAAGCTCAGAGACGTTAGATGACGCCCCCAAGGTCATACAAGTAGGACATATCCGTCAGGACTTGACCCATCTTAGTCCAAATTCTGAGTGCTTTCCACTACACCTCCAAGGACCCCTTCCAGCTCTGTAATTCTATGGCCTAGGAGGAAGACCTTTGGAAACCCACACATTTGTAGTATCTATGGGAAGAAACTTGATGAGGCACTTTTATTACGAGTGTTTCTACCTGCCACAGAGAAGGTGGCACTTCCCTTGCCCAATCTGTGCCTTTAAATAGCCTCTCTTGCAAGCGTGGAAGGTATTCCATGTTCACATCCAAATTGCAGAATTCTTCAAGACTCAACTCAGGAACCATTTCTCACAGAAAGCCTATCCTAATGCCCCACACTTATTAGTATCTTCTCACTCCTCAAATTATATTTATCTGTTTAAATGTTGTATCCCCTTTCCTCTGAAGAATGTAAATTTCCTGAGGGAAAAGTCTACTTTTTCATTAAAAAATATTCCTAGCTTAGGGCCTTAACTAGAGTATTTTAATAAATGTTTGTTGAATGAATAAGTGAATGGATGGTAGGGAGAGCTGTTTAGGGATCAGAATAGAAAAAATAACTGGAGAGCTTCCCAGGTCTCCCTAGTGTTGCTTTATTATTTGTTTTGGAAAAAATATTCTCAGAACATTCATTCAGTTGATTAGTTTGTTAAAATAAAAAAACCTCAAGATTTCATTCATTCAACATTAAACACTTATTAGGTGCGTACTACTTGCAACCCACTGTGCTAGATGTTAGGGATCCAAAACTGAATGACTGCCCTCAAGAGGCTTATATTCTACTAGGAGAGTTTGCAGCTACTATTCTAACCATTCAGTTATTCAGTCAATACCTGAGATATTCAAACAAATACCTGAGAAGCATCTGCTTTGCAAAAAGCACCATGCTCTGCTTTTAAAAAAAGCATAAAAGCACAACGTTTTTATGGATCAAAAAGCTTTATCTAGCTAATAATAATAATAATAATAATAGCATTTCCATAGCACTTTCAGGTTTAAAAAGTCTTTTACATGATCCTCACGAGAACCCTGGAAATAGGTGCCATTATTATCCTCATTTTACAGATGAGGAAATTGAGGCTGAAAGAGGTTGAGTGACTTGTTCAGATTAATTTTCTGAGAACAGATTTGAATTCAATTATTCTTTTTCTTTTAAATAAATAAAAGTTTTGATTTTTTAATGAAGAGAAATCTATTTTTTCTTTCTCCCATGACCTGCCCTATTGGGAAACAACAAACAAACAAATTTCTTAGAACAAATAAGCTTATTCAGGTGAAGCAAATTCAATCATTGACAATGTTTTAAAAAATCCACATCTCATTATGAACCCAAAATCTGCCACCTCTGACAGGAAGGAGAGAGTATGCTCGGTCATCATTCCTCTGGAATCATGGGTAGTCATTGCATTGCTCATAGCTTTTACAGCTTTCAAAATGAATCTGTTCTTACAGAGTTGTTATTGTATAAATTGTTCTTCTGTTTCTGCTCATTTCATTCTTCATCAGTTTATAAAAGTTAACACAATTGTTTGATGTAATAGTATAAATGTTATATTACAAATTGGAGTCTTCCTGACTCCAAATCCAACTTTTTATACAAAGTACCACCTAGTTATCTGGTCATGGGAAATTAGCCGATTCATTACCATTTATGGCCATGTAACACCTCTAGTTCTTATAAAATGTACATCAAACAAAGAACCCAAAATCCAAAGTTTAATATAAATGATTTTTGGGTTATCCACCATTTTGGATTTTCCATATGTGAATCCCTTGCCAGTAGGGCTGACATCTAAGAGCTGCCTGAATATGTATTCATATTTTTTTCTTTGTCTTTCCCTGATTTATACAGGGCCTGGGTATGTAAGCTGGTTTCATGGATGGCTTCTAGTTCACAAAAGAGAATTATATTTGGTATTAGGGTGCTTATACCCAATTTTGTATGTTAATAGACAGCAGAAAACTAATTTATATTTACTAAGATTACACTTACAAAAATAGTACTGAAATAAACAACAGGTGGGCTTTTCTAAAACTTTATGCAGAGGTAGGTACGATTCTTGCCAAAGTTACAAAATGCACTTGCTGCTCTACTGAGAATGGAAAATAGAAATACATCAACAAGAGAGTTCTCAACCAAACAACAAAGTATTTCAGCTAATAAGGATGTTGTGACTGTTGGGGGGGGGCAAGAAACCTAAACAAAACAACCAAGAAACCCCCAAAAAAGAAATCTGTGAATTACATAATATATTCCAGGACAAAATTGTTTTTGAGACTCCATTTACTTCTTTCAAGACCTTTATTCATACCTGGATGGATGGGGAAATGGGACAATTACCAACAAAAGCTAAGTAATTTAAAAGGACACAAAAATCATAAGTCATAAGAATAATTTTTTTTATAAAAATTGACAGAGGCTGTTGCTTGTCTTCATTCTCCTCATCTTTATTCTTGGAGGCTTCTTATGTGGCAGATAATTTCCAACCAGAAGCTAAACTCCTAGTGTGTAAACAATGGAAATTCAAATCATCTCAGCCAACACCACCAGCATATCTCTTAAGCACTGATGAATGGTATAAAAGAGCAGCTGCAAGCAGTGTGAGTGAAGAGGAGAAGGCTCTGTAGAAGGGAGATAATTGGCACTGGCCACGCACACCGGCTGTGTACAGATTCCAGATCTCTTTATTTGCAAATTCATGAATTATGGATGGACGATCTATAAAGTTCATATGCAGAGGTGATATTATCATACTAATAAATGGGGGCCCAGTCAAGCTGCAGCCACGACTGATAATTACAATATTTGTTCTGAGGACAGTATTTCCTAGTCAACAGCCAGGACAGATGTTGACGCTGTTTGCTTTTGCAACCTTGTTATCCTCCCTACATCAAAATATGAGATTCAAGCTGTCTTCCTTCCTACTCCTCCCCCAAACATTTCAGTTTTGTTCCAAAACAATCCTATGTGTTCAGAAAAAAGAGAAAGCGATAATGTTTTCTTGTCTCTTTCCTATACAATATTCTAACAGTCAGCTCAGTGGGGTTCTGCACAAATCAGTGGGTTTTCTGTGGCCACATATGATGGCACAAAAAATAAATAAGGGTTGTATCATCATCATCATCTGTTTATTCTTATTCTTATAGCTAGCTGTCACACTTTGCTCTAGAAGTTGTCTGAAAGCACTTAAGAGTTATTGATAACTTGTAGTGAGAGACAACACTCTGAACCCAGGAGATGAGTTACTGCTTTCTGGTGTAGCAATCTATCTGGAATGATCTCATGGTCTGTGCACAAAGGGTTTTAGATGTTAGAGCTATGTTCTTTTTTTTTTTTTTCCAGGGCATTTGCAGAATATCTGCAATCATTCCTTATATGTACTTTAAAATTCAATTGATAGTAATTGGATACTTATAGTTAACAGTAATTTTAACTTTTCTCAAACAATATGTGGAGGAACTTCTATATATTGCCCTATTATAAGCATTTCATTCATTCAAACAATGATTAAAGGCTTATTCTGTTCAGAGTTTTGGGCTAGCTGCTTAAATTCTATACCATGCAGATAGTCCTTATCATTTAGTGTCTTGCATTCTAATTCTGAAATTTTGCAATAGCCTTTAGCCAAAAATTCTAAAATTCTGAACTGTATCACTGTCTGTCAACATGTTTTATCTTCCTGAGTGCAGAATAAACTCTTGGAGGGCAGGGGTTACTCCCTCTGCTGCCTGGGGGAGTGGATAATGTGACAGACCTGAGGATGGAAGGGGTTAGATTCAGTCTTGCCTCTTGCATTTACCCATTGAATGACAATGATCATTAGTAAATATCTTTGAGTCCCAGTTTCTTCGTTTGTAAAATAGAGATAACATGGTCTATAGTACTTAGCTCAAAGGGTTGTGAGGATCCAATGGGAAAAAAAAATGTATATAAAATGTTTCACAAACCTGTGGGTGGTATTTCAAAGCCAGCTATTTTCTCTCTTCCTGGGCATATCCCATAGTACCTACCTTGCTGCTAGTGCGTTCCCTTCAAAGGTTACCCCACATCTATTCAGTATATATCTTGTAGGTACTTGTCTTCCTTAACTGGAATATGAGATCTTTGGAGGCAGGGATTTTTTTTCTTTTTTTTTTTCTTTTCTCTCTTTTTAATTTTTTTTTTTAGTTTACATCATTCATTTCTACAAGATTTTGAGTTACAAATTTTTCTCCCCATTTTTCCTACCCACCACTCCAAAACAGCAATCCCACTGAATGTCCCTTCCCCCAATCTGCTCTCTCCCATATCTTCCCCCATCCTCCCTCTGACTTTCCAGTAGGGCACAGTGGATCTCTATGCCCCAGTGCCTGTATATCTCATTTCCCAGTTACATGTAAAATAATAATAATAATATATATATTTAAACATTTGATTTTAAAACTTTGAATTCCATATTCTTTCTCTTCCTCCCTTATCACCCACCCTCAATGGGAAGATAAACAATTTAGTTATAGGTTGTACATGTGTAGCTATGCAAAACATTTCCATAGTGGATATATTGTGAAGACTGACTATATTTCCCTCCATCCTATATCACCCCCCCCAACTTGTTCTATTCTCTACTTTGATCCTGTCCCTTTTCAAAAGTGGGTGCTTCCAACTTCCTTCCCCCACAGCCTGCCCTCCCTTCCTTTATTCCCCCTCTCATTCCCCTTCTCTCCTGTAGGATGAGATACCCTATTTAGTGTGAATGTCATTCCCTGCCTAAGCCAAATTCAGTGAGAATAATGTTGACTCATTCCCTTTTGTTTTCGTGTTCTCCATTGTAACAGTTTTCCCTTGCCTCTTCTATATGAGATAATTTACCCCATTCTCTCTCTCCGTCTCCTCTCATTATATTCCTCTCTCACCTCTTAATTTCACCTTTTAAGTATCATCCCTTCCTATTAAATTGGTCCTGTGAAGGCAGGGGTTTATAAAAATTATATCTTAGGTTGGGTACTTTCTCATGACAGGTAAGTACTTTAATTTCACTAGGACATCTATATTCAAATTTCATTAACAGGTTAATTAATATGTTACTTCTGTAACAGCAGCCAGCAAGTTCCATCCCTGTCATATAGATAGATTCTTTTTAAAAAAATATTTATTTATTTTTAATTTTCAACATTCATTTCCACAAGGTTTTTAGTTATGATTTTTCTCCCTGTCTTTCCCCTACTTCTACCCCAAATAGCAAGCTTACTGAATACCCCTTCCCCCAATCTGTTCTCTCTTATATCTTCCCCCTTCACCCCCCTAACTTTCTAGTAGGGCAAGATGGATTTCTATACCCCAGTGCCTGTATATCTTATTTCCCAGTTGCATGTAAAAACCAAATTTTTAAAAAAACATTTATTTTTAAAACTTTGAGCTCCAGATTTTTCCCCTTCTTTCCTCCTCACCCACCCCCACTGGGAAGATAAGCAATTCAATCTAGGTTATACATGTGTAGTTACCCAAATCATTTTCATAGTAGTTATATTGTGAAAGATTAACTATATTTCCCTCCATCCTACCCCACCCACCACTTACTCTATTTTCTCCTTTGACCCTATCCCTTTTCAAAAATGTTTGCTTCTAATTACCCTCTCCCCTAATCTGCCTTCCCTTCTATCATCCCCCCTATTATCCCCTACCCCCTACTTTCCTATAGGGTAAGATACCCAATTGAGTGTGTATGTTATTCCCTCCTTAAGCCAAATTCAGTGAGAGTACGGTTGACCCATTCCATTTTACCTTCCTGTTCTTCCCCTCCATTGTAACAGTTTTCTCTTGCCTCTTTTATATGAAATAATTTACCCAAATCTATCTCTCCCTTTCTCCTTCTGCCAACAAATTCCTTAATTTAATTAATTTAATTTTTTAGATATCACCCCTTCATATTTAACTCATCCTGTGCCCTCTGTCTATGTATACATGGACATACATATGCCCACACTCACATATATATTTATATACACATATACCCTCCTATACATACATATGTGTATGTATATATATATATATGTATATGTGTGTATATATACATATATATTATACACACACATATATTCCCTTCAACTATCCTCATACTGAGAAAAGTCTTATGAGTTACAATTATTGTTTTTCCATGTAGGAATACAAACAGTTCAACTTTAATAAGTTCCTTATGATTTCTTTTTCCTGTTTACCTTCTCATGCTTTTCTTGCTTCTTGTATTTGAAAGTCAAATTTTCTGTTCAACTCTGTTTTTTTTTTTTTATCAAGAATGCTGGAAAATCCTCTATTTTATTGAGTGACCATATTTTCTCCTGAAGCATTATACTCAGTTTTTATGGGTAGGTGATTCTTGGTTTTACTCCTAGCTCCTTTGACCTCTGGAATATCATATTCCAAGTACTTTAGTCCCTTAATGTAGAAGCTGCTAGGTCTTATGTTATCTTGATTGTGTTTCCACAATACTCAAATTGTTTCTTCCTGACTCCTTACAGTATTTTCTCCTTGACCTGGGAACTCTGGAATTTGGCTATAATGTTCCTAGGAGTTTTCTTTTTGGGATCCTTTTCAAGAGGCAATAAGTGAATTCTTTCGATTTCTATTTTGCCCTCTGGTTCTAGAATATCAGGACAATTTTGCTTGACGATTTCTTGAAAGATGGTGTCTAGGTTCTTTTATTGATCATGGATTTCAGGTAGTCCAATAATTTTTAAATTATCTGTCCTGGATCTATTTTCCAGGTCAGTAGTATTTCCAATGAGATATTTCATATTGCCTTCTCTTTTTTCATTTGTTTGGATTTGTTTTATAGTATCTTGATTTCTCATAAAGTCATTAGCTTCCAATTGCTCCAATCTAATTTTGAAGGAGTTATTCTCTTCAGTGAGTTTTTGAAATTCCTTTTCCATCTGGCAAATTCAGCTTTTTAAGGAATTATTCTCCTCACTGGCTTTTTGGGCCTCTTTTGCCATTTGAGTTACTTTATTTTTTAAGGTGTTATTTTCTTCAGTGTATTTTTGGGTCTCCTTTAGCAGACTGTTGACTCTCTTTTCATGATTTTCTTGCATCATTCTCATTTCTCTTCCCAATTTTTCCTCCACTTCTCTTATTTGATTTTCAAAATCCATCTTGGGCTCCTCCGTGGCCTATAACCAATTCATATTTTTCTTGGAAGCTTTTGATGCAGGAGCTCTGACTTTGCTGTCTTCCTCCCACTCCATGCCTTGATCCTTTTTGTCCTCCAAAAAGGATTCTACGGTCTGTTTGTGCTTCCTCTGCTTGCTCATATTTGCCAGCCAATTACTTGATGTTTGAACTCTTTGCCATAGTAGAACTCTGCTTCCAGAATGGAGAGAGCTTTGTCCCAAATCACAGGGGTTTTCACAGCTTCTGGAGCTATTAGGAGGGTGCCATCTTTACAGCCTCCTCCCCTCAACCTCTGGCATACTGGTCACAGTCTCCAGGACTACCACCCAAGACTGTGATCTAGCTCCAAGCAGGTTAAAGCAAGAGTGATTACCTTCTGAATGGTTGCTTGGTTTCCCTATGATTTATATGCCAGGAGCTACTAAGGCAGCCAAGCAGTAGCATGAACAGCCACCATGCCTCCTAGATTGATTCTTTCTGGCTTTAATTGTAGAGGCTGGCCCATTTCTCAACTGGGAGCTCTGACTTCCTAACTTCTCTTCATTTCTGATGTTGTATTATTAATATATTGTTAATGGAATGGGAAGATCTTTCCCATCCATTAATAGGCTCAAGTGACCTATTTAAGTCACATGAAAGCCTAAATCACATGAGTCTGAGTCACATGAAACCTGAGGTGGGAGAAGCTTGTTGAAGAGGTAGAAGAGGAAGGGTGGAGAAGGAAGAGGCAGAGCTGGAGCAGAGCTGAGAGGAAGTTGGTCAAAGCAGTTAGAGCTGAGGGAGAGAGAGGAAGCAGGTAGAGAGCTATGAGTGTTCATTTGTGGGAAGGCCCTAGCAGGGGGAAGACTTGGGGATGGTGGTGCCCTCTACATTGTTATTGTGTATAGATTTCTTTGTTGCTATGATGGATCTGGCTTTCTGGTGTTGGGATTCAGTTTTCTGGTGTCTGAATAAATGTTTTGGTTCTGTCTTCAATGTGGAGAGTCTTTTATATTTTGCAATTCAGAATTACCCCAGCATTTTCATAGCTGCCATAGGTGCCATGAATATTGTGTTGGCACAACAGATGTCTATTTCACTTGGGCAGGGAGGGTATATCACCCTCTTTCCACTTATTATACTGTTTTTGAATAAATTCTGCTGCTTCTCTCATGTCCCACATTCATCTTCTGCTTTTTATTTGGATACCTCTGCCAGCCATTTCCCACAAAGTTGGTCATTGTATGACAAATAAGCAGGAGTATGAATACAATAGCTGGGGCTATTGCTTGTATATTGGTTGTATTGCTAAACATATGGTTGAGTTGGAGTTAAATTCATGTTTTTTGTTTCCTGACCTAAAACCCTTTTCTTTCCTATCCTTCCCATAGAATCCAATCTGAATCTCATTCAGACCAAATTTTAGTAGTTCCTGTACATATGAAATGATTCAGACTAGTAATAGTTTTGATGTCTACAGAGTCCTGTCCTTAAACTTTCAACAACAATAATAATTATGATAATGATAGAATGAGCATTATATAGTATGCTAAGGTTTATAAAGTGCTTTATTAATGTTATGTCATTTTATTCTCACAACAATCCTGGGAAATGAGTATTATTATCACACCTCTTTTACAGATGAGGAAACTGAGACACATTGAGATTAAGGGAATTGCCCAGGGTCATACAGTTAGTAAGGGTCTGAGGCCATGTCTTGCTCATTCCAGGTCTTGTACCACTTGGCTATAAGGTCAGTAGGGAAATTCTATGTTACTAGAAAGGTAAAAGGACTTGTTCATAGTCATGTAGGTAAGTAGCAAAACTGGGATGTGAAGTCAGGTCTTCTGACTCCAAATGTAATATCTCCTGCACTATGCCACATTGCTGGGAGGCAGCCGACTTAAATTCTGAAGAAAGTGTCCATATATCTACATTTTAGGTTTAAGAACCAGGGTGTAACTTGGTTATCATTGCATTGTGTCTTGTTGACTGGCAGCTCACTCCCTTATGGCTCTTTGCAATGTAGGCATAGTAAGGCATCCTCTGCCCCCTTTCTCTCACAATGATCCCCTACCAGCATTAGTTACAACTAAAGATCTGAAGAACATGTCTTTGATTGTGGGACATGTGATAGAGACCTTCTTTTGTAAATAGGCTGGATATACCCCATTAAAAATGTTTCCATCCCTTTTAAAGGGGGAGGGGGCAGTAGCACCAAGGATGGTCAAATATGGTATAGAGTACAGAAAATGTCATTTTTGCCACCAGTCCTAAGGGTCAAGTAAGAAGCAGACTACAGAGGTCCCAGTAAGGATTCTGAGAAGAAGGAAAGTAATTACTTCTGGCCTAACTCAAATATTAAGTAGTGGGAAAACATAGGGAAGAAGCATACAAAACTCAACCCTACTTTTGGGAATATCATCTTTCCAGAGAATTCACTTCCTCTTCTTTTTTCCCAGGTCAAAGGCAACATTATGTTCTATTGAGCTTTGTGCTGGAGGTTGGAGGTGTGCCTTCTCTACCCCATTTCCATGTGCCCCTTGCTTGGTGTCTGGTAGTAGGTCAAGTATCAAGTCAAGTGGCCTTGCCAAGTCAACACACTCAATGGAAGAGCTCAATGGAATGAACACATGAGAGATAATCTAGTTCCTATTTGCAGGAAAGGCTTTATGTCTGAGACTTTATGGTTATTGCTGAGAATTACAGTCTCCATTTATATAATTCTTTTGTAATAGAAAAGTCCGTGAACTTGAATGTTCTCACTAAACACTATATTGCCACCCCACCTTTTGAGGAAAGGTCCATCTATTTTCCTCTGTGAGATTCAATGTTCCCCACATATTGTTGCCCACTTTCTAAAAGATCCATGTTGTGACCTGAAAAGAGGAATTAAGGGATCCTCCAAGTCCCTTCCCAAAACAATGTTCATAAATACTCTCCTTCCACACTGGTAACAGATGGAAGAGAATAAAAGGACAATGTTCATACCAGCTGGGAGTGTCAGCATAGAGCTCCTGGCATTCCAAAGAGCTATAAGGCAAATAATGTATATAGCTAGTACAATCCCTTGCACATAACTTGTAGTCAGTGGAACTGTGTTCACATTGGGACAAGAGAAAGAAGATTTGATTATGATGAAAGTGAAAAAGGATCTCGGCTTTTGTGAAGCTCCTCACTTATCCTGGGGTCCCACAGACTAGTTTAACACATGATTCTTTGCACTGTCTTAGATCTACTAATTCAATTAAGGTCACACTAGCTGTTTGAATCTGGGCAAGTCATTTACCTTCTTGATGCTCCAGATGAGTTTCTAAGATGCGAAGTTGTAGAGAATGTGCTTCTCGCCAGGACTTCCCATACTGATAAAATCATGGAGACACTCCAAAACAAAACACAACAAAAGGGTGCCAAATACACCTGCTGCTATCTTGTAAAGAAAGGCCCCAGGTTGTAAGAGGGATAACACTCACACTTATGTGAAGCTCCCCACACTTTTCTGGGAATATTTCTAAATTCTTGAACACAGCCATGCCTGGATCCAAGAGTGCCCATTCTTACTTGGGACCTTTCCCAAGCAGACAGCCTCTTACACAGGTGAAGACAAGAATCTTCCTTCATTTAGGAAGTTAACACTTTGGATGCAGGGTCAGGAGCATGTGCAGACTGAAAAAAATTAAAATACTAGCCTTTGAACTGTTAACTCTGTAATGTAGAGGAATTTAGATGAGTTCATCCATATTCTCTCTTGTAAGATGATTGGCCAAGGGTAGGGACTCACTCCTACTATGGAACAGAGCTTTTTTCCTTTTCAAAGTTAATTGGCCCCAAGTGAGATAAAATCTACACCCAGCCTCCTTAGCACTGGGTTCTAGTCAAGTTGGCTGTCTGATGTAGGCTTGGCAGAAACAACATACCATGTAGAAGGTAGAAACATGATATAATGGAAAAAAGACTGGATAATTTTGTCCTAACCCTAGGTTTCAATGCTATTCAACAGACATTTATTAAGTGACTGTAGACTTTTGGCCAAGATGGCTGCTTGCACTGGAGGCAGAAGATCCAGTTCCCATGTATCTACTCCAGCAAAACCCTCAAATTCCTATCAGACTGGATAATGATCAGGAAGTATAATTAGAAACTATAGCAAATTAGTTCTTCCAACTCAGAACTGAACAAGGTGGCAGTTGGAAGTCAGCTGGAAATAAGAAAGGGGGCCACCAGCAAAGCCAGTATCAAAGCAGGGGAGCCAATTGCATTAGTGACACCTGTAGCCCCTAAGGCTCTGTGTCTAGAGGCCAAGAGAACTTCTCCCCCAGAGCCCCAGGATGGCCCTTCAAGGCCCTGAGGAATGCAGCACAGAGGGCAGAGATTATCATGTTATGGCAACATACAGACCAGAATACCCAGGGTCCTGGGCTTCTGAAGTCCCTAACACTCTGTCCAGAGATGCCATGGAGGCATCTAATAATCCAGGGATCAAAATCTCCAAGATTTTCAGGGAGCTTGATGTTGGGAGGTGCCAGAAACCAGGTAACATAGAGTGGTTTAATGAAAAGCTGACTATCCCACCTAAAAGCACAATAGAGGGCAGACCCTGGCTCTGGTACAAAGCCCCAGTTCAGTAAGTAAGGTTGGAGAGAGGCATAAATCAAAGAAAAACACCTATTGGCATCAAAAAATATTTTATATCTAGACTTCCCCCACCCCAAAAGAAGGAGTGAGTAACTGCATAACAACTGAAACTCTGACTCTGATTCTGAAACTGAGACTCAAAGGTAAAAAAAAAACAGGGATGTAGAAGTCCACAAGGACTACATGAATACTTGGAAGAAATAAAGCAGGAGATAAAAAATAAAATGAAAACTCTGGAAAAAAGAATTGGAAGAAAAGAATTGGACATAAATAGCTTACAAGAGAAAGTGGTATGCCACACCCAAATAACAATCCTTGAAAACTAGAAAGATTAATGGGAAATCAGTCACTACACAAGACAGAAAGAAATATTATTATAAAAGAGAAAGACTGAAAAAAAATAGAATATGATATATTTGACATAAAAACTACTAACTTACTAAGTCGAGGAGAGATAATTTAAGAATAACTACCTAAAAATCATGATTAAAAAACCCTTAGATACTATATTTCAAGATTATAATAAATGAACATTATATCTATCTATTAGAAGCAAAAGGCAAAGTATTGCCTGCTTAGAAAGTATTTCTAGAAAGAATCCCTGAATTATCTACTGAAAGAAACCCCAAAGGGAAAAATTTCAGACCATATCATAGCCAAAATCTAAAGGTCCCATGTCAAAGAAAAAAGACATTGTACACATACAGAAAGAAGCAGTGTGAATACAAAGGAGTTATTGTCAGAAATTATATAAGACCTGACAACTTCTATAAATTAGGGGAGATCATGGAATACATTATTCCAAAAGGCAAAATATGTAAGTTTGCAACCGAGAATTAATTACCATCCAAATCTGTATAGAACACTAAAAGGCAAAACAAAACCATAAGAACTAAAGATTTTTAATGAAACAGATAACTTTAAGAATTTCTGCTGAAAAGACTAGAGCTGAGTACGAACTTTGACACACAAATACAAGAGTCCAGAGAAAGGTAAATTTGAGTAATTGAAAGGAGTTGTATGATAATAATGAGCTAAAGTTTTAAAAGAGGGAAAGGAAACAAGTTTCTTTTAGAACCTAGATGTCTTCAAAGGGCACTGAGGGAATTAAAAAACAAAACAAAGTAGAGGTACTAGGTGTGGACTGCTTCTGTTCTAAGGGAAATAGAAGGGAGGGTAAAAAGATTCAGTAGTTTAGAAAGAATATAAAAAGAGGAGGAACTTGCTATTTCTCTTAATTGGTTTACATGAGAATTAGTCTACAAACAGGGAGGAAAGGACAGGAGGGTTAGGAATCAGATAAACCTCACTTTTATCTGAAATGGACAAAGGAGAATTGAATACATGCAGTTTAGTTTACAAATACATATCAACCAATAGGGAAAAAAGTGCGACCAGAAAGGATGGTGTTAAGGATAACATGGAGAAGGAACAGTGACAAACCAAGCAAACTTCCTGATCCTAAAGAGGCGATTAAAAGAGGAGGAAAAAGGAAAGTAAAGATCTAGACTCTAAGGGGGGTGAGGTGGGGTGTATGCCTAAGATTGCTTCTTAGACATTGGAGAATGGCTGAACAAATTGTACAATATGAATGTAACAAAATATTATTATATCAGAACTAGACTTTAAGAAATTATGAAGGAGATTTCAGCAAATCCTGGGTAAAATGAATCAGGAAACAATTTATACTAGGATAGCAACATTGTTCATAAAAACAAACTCCCAGCAACTTTGAAAGACTCTCATCAATGCAAGGACTAACTGTTTCTGCAAAGGACTTCCAATGAAACATGTTGTCCCTCTCCTAACAGAGATATAATAGATAAAAAGACTTACGTAGACATGGCCACTGTGAGGAATCATTTTGTTTGACTATGCTCTTTTAAAATAAAGCTTTTTTTCCTTTTCTATGTCAATTTTTAATTGGGAGTAGTAGGGGGGGGGTAAGCACTAGTGACACCCTACAACAGGGTCATTGCAAAATCTTTTAAAATATAAAGAAGAGACGAGATGGAGCCAAAATGGTAGAGTGGGAGGAAGCAATGCAGCTTAGCTTTACTCATCACTCTAACAACAATCTAAGAAGAACCCTGGGTAATAAATAGAAGCTAAAGGAGAAACTATCATCTTTAACCTTCTAGGCAAGTAACCAGGGTAGAAAGGGAGTAAGTAACAGGGGTGGGCTGAGAACATGGACTCACTGGCCTAAAAGGCCAACAGCTCAGCAAAGTCAAGAGCGGACTGATGGCAGACTCCAGTGCAGGCCAACAATGGTGGCACTCAGAACTCTGAGTTAGTCCAACATGGTAGCGATGCCTGAAAATGATGAACTCAACCCTTGGACCCAGGCTAACAGCTAAGCTTCTCCCAGAAGGACTAGAAGCCCGGACTCATCACCTCAAGCTAGGCATTTTGGTATATTTTGATGATCTTAAAAGGAGAGGGGGAAGAAGGATACATTAGGGGAAAAAAGGGGAAGAATGATGGAGAGGGAACTTATTTTGCATAAACGAGGGAAGGTGTCACCTGAAAATTACTTTGAACTGATGCAGAATGAAGTGAGTAGAAAGCAATTTATAACAACAGTATAAAAATGAATAACTTTGAAAGATTTCATCAATGCAATGGTCAAATGTGGTTCCAGAGGAGAATGTTACACTTCTGACAGAAGAGTAATGAACTATATTTGCAGAGTGAGATGTACATTTTTGGACATGACCAATGTGGGAATATGTTTTGCTTTACTATATATACTTGTTGCTGGGGTTTTATTTTTCTTTTTAATAGGAAAGAGAGAACAGGCAGATACTTCTTAATTGAAAAAAGTTTTTTGATGTAAAAAATGCACAGAAGAAGACAGAAGGAAGTTTCAGAAGGAAGCACAAACAAGATGGTTTTGAAAATAACATAGAATTTTTTTTGTATATTTAAAGCAACCATTATGACATGGACATTCAGCTTCATACAGAAACCTCTTTGTATGTTCTGCTATGATTATGTTTAAGTTCAAAATATTTGGGGCAGCTAGGTGGCACAGTGAATAGAGTACCAGTCCTGAAGTCAGGAGAACCTGGGTTCAGATCCTGCCTCAGACACTTAACTGTGTGACCTTGGGCAAGTCACTTAACCCCAATTGCCTACCAAAAAGCAAAAACAAAACAAAAACAATAAAACAAAATATTTAAAGAAATTTAAAGAATTTCTTTTAATAAGCTTTAAAGAATTTTAAAATTCAGAGTTATGTAAAATTTGCAAAATTTTATATTTTGGTATATTATTATAAAATTTAAAGTAAAAATTAAATTTAAAATTATTTTAAAGAAATAATCCAAAGAATTTAAAGAAAAATTTTAAAAAGAAAAGGAAGACTGTGCAAGGCTCAACCATTAATTAGAGTAGTATGACCCCGAATAAAATCAGCTAATCTATCTGTGCCTATGCTATTTACAAAATGTTAGCATCAGACTAGGTGATGATATTCAAGTGATTTTCTAAGATTACAATTCTCAGAATTCTTCAAGGCTGGTCCAGCAGGTAGAAGGACAT
This sequence comes from Petaurus breviceps papuanus, assembly GCF_028583685.1. Classification (NCBI taxonomy): domain Eukaryota; kingdom Metazoa; phylum Chordata; class Mammalia; order Diprotodontia; family Petauridae; genus Petaurus; species Petaurus breviceps. The sequence continues at coordinate 6,776,779 of NW_027185612.1, read as the reverse complement.
TTGCTCAGGGGGATTTTGAGAAGAGGGTGAGAATTGTCTGGAATCTCTACCTAGGGGTTGTGTGATTAGACTGGCTTCTTCAGAATTTGTCCCTCTCAGATAGTAATGATAATGATTAACAACAAAAACAATTAGCATGTATATAGCACTTTAAGATTTGCAATGCACTTTATGTTTTATCTCACATAGGATATGATGATCCTTTCAACAATTTATAAGACTGGTGTGATTGATTATTATTTCCATTTTATTGAAGAAGAAGAAAGTAAGGCTAAGTGAGGTCAAATGGCTCTTACTTGGGCACACTTACTAGTTGGAGGCAGATTTGAATTTTTTTTTTTATAAGCAATTGGGGTTAAGTAACTTGCTCAAGGTTACATGGCCAGTTACTTCTGTATTTAGTGCTAGGTATCTGAGCCCGGATTCAATCCCCAGGTCATCCCAACACTGGGGCCGGTGCTCTTACTTGCTGAGCCACCTGGCCACCCCAGAGAAATGTGAATCTGGCATAGTTCCAGAGAATTGAGGACATACTACTTACCTCCTGACAAGAGTGGTGATATACTCAGGATGCAGGATGAGACATGTGTTTGGAGATGGCCAGTGTGAGAATTTGTTTGACTACTCATACTTTTTTTTTAAAGCAATTGAAGTTAAGTAACTTGCTCAAGGTTACATGGCCAGTTATTTTCTGGGTGTGGTGCTAAGTATCAGAGTCCAGATTCGATCCCAGGTCATCCCAACTCTGGGGCCAGTGCTCTTACTCACTGAGCAACCTGGCCACCCCTCAGATTTGAATTTAAAGCTTTCTGATTCCTGCCCTACCTAACAAAATTGGTCTGAAGATAAAATGAGATGATGTAAATGAAAACACTCTGAAAAGTTAAAGGTTCCTTCTAAATTTAGGGAATTTGTATTTAAAAGATCCCCTTAAGTATTTTACTCATGATTTACTTATGTTAAGCCTATTTGGATTTTAGGAATCTGTTAAACTGATTTCCTTGGAAGTACCACCCCATAAGAGAATCTGCCTTCTAGAAAATCTGCAAATGATCCAAATTTGACTCACCACTTAAAACATTTTCCTAATAAATATGCAGAAGGCATAACTGTAATGTTTAAATTCCCATTCCCTCAAGCACAGGACAGAAGCTAGAATCATTTTAAAAGCTGGGGCAGCTGGTGGAGAAGGTGAATGGCACAGCTATCCTCAGGGTGAGTGCTAAATCTTAGGGATTGTTAACATCTGTGCCAACCACTCCAGAATAATGAGGTATACCAAGACTACTTTTAAGGCTGATGACAGCTGCATGCATATGCCTCTCTATTCTTGAAATGCAGGATGGATACCAAAATATTCATAGAGACCTTTTAAATAGTTGCAAAGAATTGTCAACAAAATAGATGCTCATCAATTGGAGAATGCTTGAACGAACTGTAATATTACTGTGCTATGAGTAATAACGAATAGGAAAAATAAAGAGAATCATGGGAAAATTTATAGGAACTGATGCAAAGTGAAGTCAGTAGAAGCAGGAAAATTATTTGCCTAATGTCTATAATAATGTAAATGGAAAAGCAATGAGAACAAAATTGAAACAATGCTGTGTAATTATAATGATCAGAAATGGAGGGCTATGGTTATGGAACACCACATACATTGTCAGGTTTCACTGATATGTTGATTGGTTTTGCTGAATGGCCTTTTCTGTGATTTTTAAAAATAAGAGATTGTAGCAGCATTTACCCCAGCATACCCAGGATGGCTGCTAGCACAGGTTCCTAGATCTGCTTTTTTAAAGGAAAGCAACTCAAAATGGATTAACAATCTTGCTTTACTCAAGCATATGTCATTTACCTAGTTCAGGGGAAAAAGGTCAGCACTCCAAACTTCAGACAATACAAACAAGTTACAAGCAGAAGTTACAAGCAGACAGAGAAACAGATCAGCAGGCAGGCTTCCAATGTCTGACCGTTACATCCATACCTAGTCAGTTGCCAGAGAGGGAAGCACCAACATCTGGGTTTTCAAAGCCAGAGGGGCTCAATGGCTGCCCAGAGTCTCATCTGGTCAAATCACACAACTCTTCCCAAAGTGAATCCCAAAGCAAAACCTCACATCAGGGTATATATAGCCTTCTCCTGGGTCAGAGAATGTCACAACCCTTTTGACCCACTGCCCAATCACAAAGTAACAAGGTGTGGGCATTCCTGAAAAACAAGCCTCTTGCCACAGGCTCCAGGTGACCACATTCAGCCTATTAGGGGGCAGAGTATATTTTCAAATCAGGGAAGGTTATCAGAGTCACTTAAGCCTATCAAAAGAGCCAAGGGGCAGGGAAGATCTTCAGATTCCCATCCCCATAACAGAAATATAAAACAATTTAAAAACAAAAAGAATACAAGGTGGATGCCTCTTTACCACAAAGGGGATGCCTTTACCAGGCCGAATTCAACTGGGCCATCCATAAGGCCTTCCCAGATCAACCCAGTCTTCCAGTGATCTCTCCTTCCACTAAAGTGTTGCAAAATTTCTTGGTTAGCCCCCTTAAGGGGGCAGTATGGTGTAGTAGAAAGAACACTAAGCTGAGAATCAGGAGACCTGAGTTCTAATCAAGACTCTGCCACTAACTAGCTACTGACTTGAGTCTCAGTTTTTCTCATCTATAAAATGACAAGGTTAGACTAGGTGATTTATGAGATTTCTTCCTCCCTGTGATTCTATCAGTTATATAGTACTTTTCAGCATGATCTTGCTTCCCTTCTATGTCCACCTTGTGATGAAATCCCAAATCAATCATGTTCTTTTATTCTAGGTGTCTCTTGTCCATGTGTCCAGAAATCTAGCACAAGAGGTCCTCCAAACATGCTATGGACCTTCCCCTAGTTCTTTTGACATCAGTAGCTACCAATGAAGGACGTGTGCTGTTCATCACACATCCTTCACTTTCTCTACAAAACCAGACCACATTCTTTCCCAGTCATAAATATTTCTGATACATTTTTATACTACTTCTCTTCCATGATTCTTGGTTGAGAAGGTGCCCAGTCACACCCTCTATGTGTAACTCTGTACTTATAGAAAGGCAGAATAGGGTTCAAATCTTGTCTCAGATACAGACTAGCTGTGTGACCCTAGACAAGTCATTTAACTTCTCTCTTCCTCAGTTCCCTCAACTGTAAAATGAGGGGGGGGGATAATAATAACATCTATCTACCAGGATTATGAGTAGCATATGTAAAGGACTTTGTAAGCTTTAAGGAGTTAGAAAAATGTTATTATTGCTATTACTATTATTATTATTACAATTGAAAAGTGAAATGATTTGCTCCAGAATCACATTTGTCACAAGTTGCAAAGCTATGGTTTAAATTGGAGAAGAAGATCCTTTCTAGACCTAAATCTGTGAAACCCACGTCCTGGACTCAAAACCAGTGCTCTCCCCATGACATCATGTTCCTTCTCATTATTATAAGTGTGACTGACCACTGGCAAACTAAACTCTTAATCTCTTTGATCCTCAGTTTCCTTCTCTGTAAAACAGGGCTCACAAGACTGGTACTACTTACCTAAATAGGGGTGCTTGTGAGAACTACAAAGGGTTTTAGCAAAGTGAGAAGTGATTAACAAACCTGACAAAAAATTCCACACAATTATCTGAGGCAAACTGGTGAAAGACTATTTCCTCTGATAGGAATTTTCAGTTAAAAAAAGTAAACCATTATTAGGAAAGGTGCTTTTTAAAAATCATATTTCCAGTCTTTTCTGAAGTGGCAACAAGAGTGCCAAGAATAAATCCGAGACTTCTACTGCCCTTCCCCCACAATCTACCAACAAAAAACAAACAATAATCTCAGAAATGCTGGCAGTTGCTTACTCTTTTAGAGGAACATGGTGGGGAGTGGGTGGTTTGGGAGCAATCCTTTTATGCCTATTTAATAAAAGCTGGGTTTTTGTTTTGTTTTCTTTTATTCTAAATGTTGAGGAATCTACTTCTACCTCCTCATAGTGACTTAAAAATTCTTTTAAAATTCTCCCTTGCCTTTCTTTTCTTTTCTTTTTTTAAGTTCTCTTATCCACAATTTCCTCCTCCATTTTTGTCTTGTCAGTGAGCAATTAAGGGCAATTTCAACAAAATTAATGATGCATAACACTACAATGAAATATTTCATAACACATAAATGAATGGTCTGTTTAGAGAAAGTAGAATTATAATTTGAACATTCACAAAAGTGACAATTTTAATTAATCTCCGCCTGCTTTAATAACTGTGTTGTTACTGTGTGACAGGGCAGATATTCCTTCTTTAACACGGAGCCTATTTATCACATACTATTTTTATCTGAACGTACAGCTCCTGTGATGGGTTGGGTTTGGGCAAAGAAGTTCTAGGAGCTTGCCCTGTATTTGAAAGCCTTCTACTGACAAAAGGCTCAGCCTCCCAGACCAAATTCTCCATCCTCTTTCCTCCCCAATCCCAGGGTCTTAAAGGGCCTAACATTTCCCCTGATGGAGGGGAGGACTCTTTGCCAGGCAAGAAAAGAACACATTTGTTGGAATTAAAGGTTCAGGAGAGGAGACTTTTTAGGAGGACAGAGAAGTGAGCTGCAGAAATGAAGTCCACAATAATTATAATAGAAATGCAACCTAGAGATTAAGCCTTAGGCTGGCTTTAGCGCATCAAAAACTAATTTAAACTTCAGAAGCCTCCAGAGAAAAAGTTCCCAAAGGTCACAGTTTGCCTCCGGGTGCTCATTACTGCCTCTCACTCCTGGGCACAGAGTTTCATAATCCCTGGGCTAGAGGAAATGAGCCTGCCCCCCATTGATAAGTAAGCCACAGAGATCAGGAGGGCTGGCTTCTCCAAAGGATGGGGACTAATCTATACAAAGCCAAGGCTACTACCAGAGCAGTTTTGTAAAGAGGTGCAGGAGGGTCTACTATGGGGATTCGTAACCTTTTTTTGGTGTGTGTCCTGGATCCCTTTGGCAGTTTGGTAAAGTCTACTGATTCTCAGAATAATGTTTGCTGCTTACATTCTTGATCAAGGGAAATGCTAAATTTCAGTGAGAGCTTAATGAGAATAAAGATGTGATTTTTTTTTTCCATCCAAGTTAATGGGTCCTCTGAAATCTATCCATGGATCCCTTGAATCCCTCATTCCAGAGAAAAACATACTGAAGGGGGATATGGGAGATCTGAGTTAGAGTTCTAACTCTGCTCCTAAGTAGGTGTGTGATCTTAGGAAAATCACTTTGCCTCAGTTTTCCTCACATGTAAAATCAAATGATCAAATTAGATGATTCTTTAGGTTTCTTTTACCTTTAATTAAATCAACCAGTTTATGTTTATTGATATGAAATACCGTGATAGGCTCCAGGAAAAAAGAGATGAAATGAAACAGTCCTTGTTCTCAAGTCCTTGATCATACGGGCAAAGGGATGAATACAAATGTCTATAGAGATAAATATATGCATAGCACTTTGAGGAAAGTCAGGAGTTTGATGTCTCCAGGTGGATGCCATTGTGGTTGCTATGGCCGGTGAGTATGACCACTGAGCAAACCTCCTTATTTAAGTTTTGCATGACCTCATAGATATTATGGAGACTGAAGTTCATCCACGGCTTTTCAGATTGGGCAATTCTTGTCAGTGTCCTATAATAAATCCTCCATGCAAGACGTACCCAGTGGAATTTATTTTGCTTGACTCTACTTGTTACAAAGGTAAACCTTTTATTTTTAGAGTTTTGGGGGAACAGTGGGTGCATAGTAATGTTGATGTAAACAAGAAAAGGAAAAAAGTCAAGAAATACTACAATACAGAGTAGAGCAGAAAGAAGTTCAGAAGAGACCACAGAAAGTAGGGCAGTGCTGGTCCTATCATATTATATTTAGTATAGACATTAGAAAAAACAAACTGTAGGTAATCGAGATTCATGGTTTCATATGCAATCCTCTTTTTTTTTTTCTGTTCTTTGTTTATTTAGACATTCATGCTTGTTAAGTTTATAATAAAGATTTTTCCAAAGCCTGACAGAAGTTTAATGGTTTTTGATTTTGAGTTTGTATTCCCAACTCAGGATCCCACCCCCACCTACAACAAAGACCACCTTGAGCAAATGCTTACAAATCTGAGTTGTTCTCTTTTGTTCTTACTACATGACCAGATCATCTCCAGGTCTGATTATTTCATGGATGGTAATTTTTATGAAAATTCTTTCATTCAAGTCCTTGCTGGCAATATATTACAACCTGTTAAGACCATTGGGCATTTCTCTTTTGAGCTCTGGGTCATTCACACTTTTAATTTCTTAGAGATTGTTGAGTTTTGATGCAACCAAGTAGCACAATTAGGAAAATATCAGTGTTTAAAAGATAATGCCCGTTAGTGCTTGGGTTCATTAAAAATGCCCAGTAACCTGACTCCTCCTTAATCCTGCGCTCAATTCATTGTCCTTCTTCAATGACTGTCCAAAGTATATATGCTGATAAATTAACTAATTGGACTGTCCAGTCAACTCTTATGGTCTGTATAATAGTCATTCTTTATGCATTTGAATGTTCTTCTGTGGCCTATCAGGAAGAGCTCTTTCAAATGGTTATGGATGTCACTAATGTTCTCTTAGAACATTTTAGGATTTGAGAATATGTTATAGAAGCATCTGATGGGTGTTAACTATAGGGAATCACTCCTCCATTTGCAAACAAGACTCTACTGCCCCAAAAGCATTTTCCCTATAGTCTGTCACTGTGCTTAAAATTCCATAGGTATAGCTTGATTCTTTTGTATCTCCAAGGCTTTTATTTTTTATTTGCTTTTTGGAAGGCAATTGGGGTTAAGTGACTTGCCCAAGGTCACATGGCTAGTTAAGTGTTAAGTGTCTGAGGCTGGATTTGAACTCACACCCTCCTCCTGACTCCAGGGCCTGTGTTCTATTCACTGTGCCACCCAGCCACCCCCAAGGCTTTTCTTTCTTTAAGAGTTGTTGGTCTCTATTTGTATCTTAAGCTTATAACTATGCACATTCTGGGATTTTGTGGCAGCTGATTTGGAGTGGGGAAAATGCTGCTTTTGATACCAGCTCTGTGACTACAGATAAATCATTCTACCTCCCTGAGTCTACCTCTCTAGACTCTCTGAGTTTCAGGTGCTCCACATGTAAAGTGGGATAATAATACCTATACTAGTATCACAACAGACCCCCCCCCAATTATGCATTTAAAGCATTTTGAAAATATTAAAGCTCTACAGAAATGCCAAGCAATGCCTGAAGACAAAGGACTTCCCCTCGACCCTTCCAAAAAAGGAAAAGGACATTGAATGGGGAATGCATTGAAGCTGAGCCTGAGTCCCTAGGGAGTTATGTCACTGGGTGGCAAGCTGCTGTGGCTTACTTTCTCCTCTCTCCCTTCCCTAGCGAAAAGCACAAGATATGAAGGATACTGCCGATAGACCATCAAACAAATGTCAAAACCAGAAATAAATAGAATGAGGCCACCATCACTTTGTCCAAGAGCACTGACATTTAAAATAATTACCTTAAAAGACAATGTAATTTAAAGTTTTTTTTACAGTTACATTTTGCTGATAATTGCACTCATATTGATTGGTCACAGACTCTTAGACCCAGAGCTGGAAGGGCCCTCGGAGGCCATTAAATTTAATTCCCTAATTTTACAGATGAGGAAACTGAGGCTCAGAGAAGTTAAGTAACTTGTCCAGAGTCAAACAGCTAGGAAGTATCTGAGGAAGGATGTCAACTTCAGTCTTCCTGACTCTAAGAACATTATTTTAAACCACTCTGCCACATTTTACAGCATCACAGAAATACCTGAGCTCTGCACATAGTTAGCAAGAGAATGAATTAAAGCAGGAAGCTACCAGATGGTGGGCTTCCATTCCCAGACAGCCAAACCCCAGATGAACTCTTTAGACCAGATGTTCTCAAACTCATTTGCTCTACCTGCCCCTTAAAAAAAAATTACTCAGTGCTCCCCTGGAAATCTACTTTCTTTAACTTTTTAACTTAAAAAAAATTTTGTGTCATTTCAAAAAAATATAAAATATTTGAAAAAACAATGACATCCTAAATTTAATGATTTATTATAAATTTTTATCTTTTCCTGCATTAAAATTTTGATGACACAATATTGCGTCATGTAACTGTATAATATGTTGTAAACATGTTGTAAACAAGTAATTACACACATATTTCTACTGATGCATGCTGGGCTTCCTGACAATGCCCAACTTGCTTGCCTGCTGCACACTTGCTTATTAAGACTTGTTGGTTGACTTGACCACTGATAGGTTATAATTTGCATTTCGTATATTTATTTGGAAAATAATGTAGTCATTATGACTAACTCTGTTATACAACAGATGAAACCTGTTAATGGTTTTTCAAAATTTTCTTCTCTTCTTTCCTTATGCTTCCATTGCCCCCTTATTTTTATTTAACACCCCCAATTGTACCCGAGGCTACTACTGCCTCCCCCCCCCCCCCTTTGGGAACCTATGCATTTAGAGCAATCACCTCTCACTCATTTCTCCTTTACTATAACATCAGCCTCAAGATTTACTTTGTGGGGTCTCTCACTACTATAGGACAAGTATTTTGGGGTTTCTTCTTCTCAACTGAATCCCTCTTAATTATTTCTTTTATACTCCCCCTTTTTACAGCAAGAATCACAATGTTGATCTGAGTGTTGTTCCTGCTACTTGCCCTGGGTGCCCAAACTGCTAGTCATGGTTCTGCCAAACACCATATCATCATCCATTAATAGGTATGACTGGTTGGTTGGTCTCTATAGAATAAGAGGAAATGTACTTTGGTAGGGGAAGAGAAGGAAAAAAGGAGGATGAGAGAGAAATTAATGTAGATTAAAAACTTCTTAAATGAAAATCCCAAAATGGATAAATACTAAGTGAGGGCTATTGAAAGGCAGCTGATTACCCACCCTCCCCCAGCAGCAGGAAGCCTCAAGGAGTGATTCTCTGGCTCTGCTACCCTTGAGCTGATATCCCATCAAGTGGGCAGAGAAGTGGCAAGACTGGGATTTTGTCTAGATTCTTGCCTTGGATGCTGGTTTTGCTCTATTGTCCTTTATCAGGTACCAGTTCTTGGTCTGTCTCACAGTTGCCCTCACCTGTCTCTTGCCTGATCTCTAGGGTTAACCCACCCAAGGCAGCAAGCCATTGGTTGAGAGGAGGTAGAAAGCAAGCCATCTATAATGTCTGCATCTTCCACTGCCTACTGGTTTCACCTTCTGCCCCAACTCTTCTCTATTTCAGTTCTGGGCTCTGCTTTAGGGGTGTCTGTCTACTCATTCAGGTCTGGTCTTAATTTATAAACTGAGTCATCAGCCACATAGTGACCTGTCTTCAAGGAATAATAAGCCCATGAGAATTTGTTCTGATGTTGCAATATTTCTATCTTTATGCCTTGGCCCAAAGGGGCTGATTTCAGGGTAATCTTCACCTACCAAATAATTTTCCTTGCCTCTTCTACTCACACATATCTATCATCTCATGATTACAGATTCATTCATTTGACTTTAAGCTTTAAAATGCAAACATCATCTCCTCCACTCTCTCCTCCTACCCCCCAAGCAGGTAATAGATATGCTATCAGTGATTTATATGCTTGTGCAAATGAATTTATCAGATCCTTTCCTTGGAGAAGATTCTAGATAGCAGGAAAGAGAAGAAAATAAAATAAAATCAAGGTTCTGATAACCCTATAAATACAATTTAATGATTTGGTAAGGACCTTTCTTCCTAGTCCTGATCCTTGTCCATATTCCTGACCATAAATGTTTCTTGATTAATTCAATTTGGCCATCAATAACCAGCAACAAACAAAAGGAATGACTAACGTTGAGTGTCTTGGTCATGATCCAAAGGTTGTGTGTGTAGATGACTATCATGATTACTTGTCCCAACTTCAACCTCATGGTTTCGGTGTTTGATTTTCTCCTCACAGTTTTGGACCATGATTACTGATATTGAACTCTCTCTTTCTCAGTCCTAGACCCTATATATTGGTTCCACAGGGACTAAGTGTGTTGATCCCTAACATGAAGATATCTGGCAAATTCTTCTCTACGTCCTTAATCTCTTTGCCTTTCCCATACCTCATTTTCTCCCTGGCATTCTTGGTCAGCTATTCACTCCATCTATTGGACTTCAGACTCAGATCATTCTAGGAATGTCATTTTTTTTGTTTGCTTTTTGGAGGGCAATTGGAGTTAAGTGACTTGCCCACAGTCACATGGCTAGTTTTTGTGTTGTGTCTGAGGCCAGATTTGAACTCAGGTCCTCCTGACTCCAAGGCCGGTGCTCTATTCACTGTGCTACCCCAGAATAAGCATTTCTGTAGTGCCTACTACACACCAGACACTATGCTAAGTGCTCAAATATTATCTTATTGGGACTCATTTCACCTTGATTGACAGAGATTACAATCTTGTTGATGGTCTTAGAAAGCTGCTTTGACTGAAAAATCCATCACCCTGCTGATCTGGTAATGATGAACATCTTTCGTCTTAGATGATAAACCTGGCCCTTAGATGATAAACATACAGCTCATTTTCAAGGCAAAAACCTCAATATTGAAAGCCTTGCTGGACTGGCAGAATCTTCTAGACACATTCTGTCAGAACATCCCTAAATTCTGAGGACATCAGAGAAGCCATTACAATGGTTTCCCACAAAACATATCTTTGTGCCACTGTCAGAAATGGGCCCCCTGTCTGACCCAAGACATAATGGCATTTCTTGCACTGTTGTCTGTGCTCTGCACACTATGATTTGGACAGCTGTCTATCAGTTACACTGTCTTCCAGACAAAATCATGAAGGCAGTATCTTCAAAATGGTTCTAACGTGTTTGTGCACGCGTGCTGTCTTTCCAGCTCCATGGTGAGCCATTTGAAGGCAGAGACTATGTCTTCTATTTCCTTAGTATCATATCACAGAGCTTAGGGAAGTTCTGAGGAGTGTTAACTCACTCCACACTGAATGTAATATCAATATATAGTGGTTATCCTTCAGGAATGTGGTTATTTTAATATTACTTTGATCTCAGATGTGGGTGCTCCCTCCAAAGGTGCAGATTACAACCCATGTGTACCTTCTCATTGTGAATGATTATTGCTTGTGTCCCATGTACCATAAATTCTCCCAAGGGTGTCCCCTCAATGTGCTGCTGGGGGGAGGGGTGGAATTGAGGCAGGCAGGAAGCTTCATCTGGCTCTCCTGACATTTCAGAGACGTGAATAGATCAAGTGTGTGATGAGGCAGTTATTCCTTGCTCTCTCCATGTCACCAACCTACTTTCTTTTTTTTTTTAATCTTAAATCTTTCTGAGGAGACTAGACTTATCTTCAGTAGGGCATGCATTTTGGGTTACGCCAGCAGCAGGGTCAAGTTATAACCCTGCAAGATATCTGTTTGGGCTTGGTGTACAATCTGTTGCCAATAATTACTCACACCAAGTTCAACAGTTCAGCTGGTATATCTGGATATTAAACTTAGGACCTTGGGACTCATTAACACCATGTACTAATCATCTTTATTAAACCATCTATTAATAATAACAGTAACATGAGTTGTTGGTTACATAGTGCACCAAGGAATACAAAGCACATTACAGATGTCATTGCTTTTGATTTTCATGATAACCCTGTTGAAATAGTAAAGGTATTCTTATTCCCACTTTCTACGGAAGGAAAGTAGCCTCAGAAAATTAAATAGAATCACAGATTTTGAGCTGGAAAGGATCTTAGAGGTGCCCAAGATCACACAGCTAGGAGGGGACTAAGTGGAATTTGAAACCAGGTCTCTCCTGACTCCAAGTTCAGTAAGCAATCTCCCCATTAGACTGTTCTTACCATTCCTGCTGCTACAACTAGAAACTGCCCAAGTTAGAATTTGAACCCAGATCTCTCCTGACTCCACGTCCCATACTCTTCTCACTATACCACCACTCTGCAGAGCAGAAGCCAACATAGGATGAGATCAGGATCAGCAGTTCTGGAAGATGGCCTGGCTCAGAGCACGTTTCTTGACTAGTTCTGTCCAGGTCTGTACCTATACCAATATTGCAAAAATGCCACTTCACTGCCTCTCAGCTTTCCTCTTCCTCCGTTGTCCCCAGTCTGAATGATGGTGTAGACATTTTTACCAAAATTACTGCTGATTTTTGACTTCTGGAAAGTTCTCTAAATCTTTTGCAGTGACCTGTCCCTGTCCTAACTCCTACAATACTGACAGATCCACGGTAGCATATGTAACCAGATACTTTTGCATCCCAACAAAGAATGCATATAATTCTGCCCCACTGTGTATGTTAATGGCATGGGGTTCTTGGGATGGGACACTAAGCATATTCCATATTTTTCTCCACTCCTCAGCTTTGCTTAGTGGCATAGTGCCTACAGTGTTGGACCTAGAGTCAGCAAGACATGAGTTAAAATCCTGCCCCAGACACATACTAGTTGTATGGTCTTGGGCAAGTCATATAACTTTTTTCATTCTCATTTTCTTCATCTGCAAAATGGAGTAATTATAGTACCTTTCTCAGAGTTGCTTCAAGGCTCAAACAAGATAACAACTCCAAAGTGCTTTGCACTTAAGGCTCTATTTAAATGCTAATTACTGTTATTATTAATTTGCTGCATCCTTATTGCAAATTTTCAACCCAGCACCTGATCCTGTACTGTCTTCAATTGTTTTCTGATCATTTCACAGGCTGTGTAGTCTCACCCTCGGTTACTTTTTTTTTTTTAAGGGAAGTGGCTTAGTTTGCATTTCTGGAATTGTTTTTCTTCCCCATCCCCTCCTGTATCTGCCCTGCCCAGCTCCCCCAATCCCTAGCACAATACTATGTAAAGAGGAGGTACTCAATAAATATGTTTTTTGGCTTGACTGGGGTAGGTTAATGAATTTAATCATAGCCACAAAGGGGTTCTAAACCATTTAAACCATTTACTCTTGGCTGGAAAGACCTGACTGAAAGTTCCACCTAGTCCTACTGCAGCCTAATGAGGTGAGTGTGCAAAGGGCCCCTAAATGAATTAGGAGGTGTTGTAGTGCCCTCTTGTGTCCAGTGTATCACCAGGATTAAATGTGCCCTGACTGGGGAGGATGAAATTTCCAAGGAAGATGATCAGCAAATAGCTTTGCTTGTTTTTTGTTTTTTTTTAACCTATCTTGGAGGGGGTGATAGTAGCTTTTTGCACCCATTGGCTTTGACCTAATAATTTTTACAGGGCTATAAAGAAGTTAAAAAATTATTCTAAGTGTAAAGGTTAGGTTCCCTTATACAGTAATAAGGTAATCTGCATTTCTTGGCATTTTCTAGAGGACAGCTAGAGAGCAACAAAGGCCAAGCTGCCTGTGGTAACTCAGTCTAGCAGCTCAGAACGATGGGAAGTTTTCCAACTTCTCTGTGCTTTCTATACAGCCATTGTAAAGATGGTTACTATAGTGAGGAATATTATACTTCTGGGATAAACTGTTCATCCAACTCTTCTGCAGCAATGCGTCATTACTTTGAGGCATTTATTTTTCCTTTCCATCCCATGCCCTGCCTTTATTATTACTTAGAAACCAGAACAACAAGACCACATAGGCTTCTACTTTCTTAATGAAAATGATATTCTACTTTGTTAAATCTATCAAAGGGTCATGTCAACAAGTCAACTAGCATTATGTCCCTACTATATGCCAGGTACTGTGCTAAGGGTTGGGGATACCATGAAAGTCAAAGCAATCTCTACCATCAAGAAGCATTAATTTCTTAAAATTATAGATTGTTTGAGCTGGAAAACACCATAGCATATGGAGCTGGAAGGTGCCTTAGAGACCAGGTCCAACTCTCTTCATTTTTCAGATAAGGAGATGGAAGCCCAGAAAAGTCAAGTGATTTCCCTGTGTTCATATAACTAGTAAGTAGCTAAGTCAGACTCTGAACTTTTGCTTGCTAATGCTAAAGTCCAGTACCTTTTTCATTATAGCATGCTACTTTCTGGAGCTCTTTAATTTTGAACTGATAAGAGAACCATGGGTAGACTCTTTTCTCAACCCTTTTATTTGACAAAGGAAAGAATTCTGATGAGACTTGGGGGGATAGCCTCTATCTATCTATCTATCTATCTATCTATCTATCTATCTATCTATCT
>NW_027185612.1:6744621-6762581 GCF_028583685.1 Petaurus breviceps papuanus | reverse complement strand
ATCTATCTATCTATCTATCTATCTATCTATCTATCTATCTATCTATCCATCCATCTATCTATTGCCTCAACTATAGCAACTTGTAAAACAATCTAAGTTCCTGTAATCTGTTTAACAGAAATGGGATTTGCTATCATCCCTCTGATCTAGTAAATGAAGAATAACTGGGTTTCGGATGGATGGCTTATGGATACAATTAATACAAAGAATGATAATACCAGTCAGTGATGAAGTTGTTATCAGATTTTTGGAGTTTGCAATACAATGGAATAGACAATAACTACATATGAAAATTCAGTAAAAGTGTAGTCCATAATGGCCCACACTACCAATTCAACCTTATCCCCTACTATCTACTATTGCTGACATAAATCCTTCTGCCAGGTGGGTGTCCTCACTGTTCCAACTCTAGGCTTTTTACTCATGCTAATCTTCCTGTCTGGAAACTTACTTCCCCATCCACACCTTTCATTCATACTTTTGGGAAAAACTCAAGATTAATTCAGGATGCCTTTCTTGTCTACTCCAGTTCACAGTAACCTTTCCTTTAATGGAGCTCTTATAATAATTTATCAGTTGTCATTTATTTGCATGTCTCTTTTCCTCAAACATGCTGTAAGCTCTAGGAGTAGAGGAATTATATGTTTTATTTCTTTTGTACTTCCCCAAACATAATGAGCATTCAATATATTTTTTTGAACAAATGAATAAATAAAGATTATTTTCCTAGGCTCATGCTGAGTCGCAAACACATCTAGATGGATAGGCACAGCATAGTTGTTAACCATAGGGCAGTCTGGCATAGAATAGCCAGAAGCAAAGGAGATCACCATGTATAAGTCATGGGCAGAAGCATGCCAGGCATAGCAAAGTTGGTCATTCCATATGGCAGTTAGTGGTGACCACTAGATAATGTAGCCTTTTAAAGAAAAACCTAGCTGCATTTCTAATGAGACTGAGGATACATCATAGGGACATCATCCTTAATCTTGTACAACATTAAAACTCTTTGAATTGCTTTTGAAGTTTAAGGCAGCATTAACTGAGTGCTGAATCATGCATTCCTGCTGTTTTCAAAGTTCTTTTGCTTCCTCAGTGGGGTGTTGGGAGCTTTTTCTGGCAAAGCTTTTTGAAAATGCTTCAACAACTTGCAAAAGGAATCATCTTGGTAACCTTCAGAGAGAAGAAAAGCAGGAGCACTGCTTGATACTACATTATATTAAAAGGGGAAAAAATCTTTGCAGATTTTTTGAAGTACAGTAATAATATCCATGATGAAATATCAAGATTTCTTCTATTTGTTGTTGAATTATCAGGAGAAGATTGTTTATGGCTGTTTTTTTCTATGATTTTTTTTCAAGTGGGGGTTAGGGTGTGTTTGGGAGAGAGCTTTTAGAAAAAGCTTCCAAACTTGGTCTTGTCATATGGACATCTGGCACATAGGACACTCATATGTAAAGTGTGGCCTTTTGACAGTTACCATGTTCTATAGACATCCAAACTTTGATGGCTTCAACTTTCATTAAAAATAAGGGTAAATCTAATACCAAAGATTTGCTTTGGTATTAGAAACCAGGAATTGCAATTGGGCTCAATAAAATCAACTTCATAAAATAGGATGTGGAAGGCATGGTTAGACAACAGTTTATCTGAAAACAAAACAAAACAAAACAAAGGGGATGTGTTTAGCAGATCACATACTGAGTACGAATCAACATGGTAGCCAGAAAAGTTAAGATGATCTTGGGCTACATTAAGATGGGTAGATATTTCAGGAATTCATGTATTATGGTACTCATACAGTCTGCCCTGCCTCAGACTGCATCTGGAGTAATGCACTCAATTCTGGCTGCCACAGTTCAAGAAGGATTGGTAAATTAGAAAGCATTTGGAGGAGGGCAACCAGAATGTTGAAGAGCTTTGAGTTGGCATGATGAGAATATCAGTTGGAAGAGCTTGGAATGTTTAGCCTAGAGAAGAGAAGACTCAAGGAACATGTGATGGATGTCATCAAATGGTTGAAGGGCTATCGTGTGGGGATTAGAAGCATTCTGTTTGATGTTGTTAAGTAGGTAAATTTAGGATTAAAGCTTGGAAAGACTTCCTAAAAATGAGAGCTATTCCAAAACTGAATGGGTTACCTCTCCTTAGAGGTCTTTGAGGAGAACCTGATGGAACTTTTCAGATATGTGACAGTGGGGATTCCTTTTTGGTCACAAGTTGCACTACGAGGTGACCCTTGTGGTCCTTTCTAATTCTACAATGTGATGATTCTATCAGTTTGCTGGATCAAGGTGGGGCTTTTCTAGACACAGAGCTTTTCCATAGCAATCCAGTCATAAGGTAAAAACAGGTATACAACAACCCACAATGATAGTTTACTGTGGCTTCCAGGAAAACACAACATGATGAAGGATTTAGGCAGGGGGATGAAATGAAGGACAGTATGAAACACAACCGGGTTTTGACCAAGGAGTAGCTAAAGCAAACTTGCAAGACATCAGGATGTCTCTTGGTTTTTATTTGGGGAAGCATCATTCACATATTCAAAAGCAGCATAGCCGGATGGAAAAAGATTGGTCCTAGCTATCTGACCTTCTGTGCGATATTAAGTAACACAATCCCTTACTGCCTCTTTTCTCCATTTGTAACATAAAGGTGATGATATTTGCTCTTAAACTCATTCCCAGGGATGTTGTGAGGAGATAATTCATGAAAACATCTCTTACGACCTATTCATCCTCCAAGGCCAGCTCAAGCTGCATTTCTTCCATGAAACTGTATCTGACTATTCCAACCTACATCAATCTCTCCTAAGTGCAAAACTTCTCAAACTTTTTGGTCTTAGGACCTCTTTATACTCTTAAAAATGGAGGACCTCCCAAAGAGATTTTGTTTATGAGGATTATATCTATTGAAATTTACTGTATTAGGTATTAAAATGTCTTTGTATTATTATAAAAAGGTTTTGACTTCACAGACTCCCTGAAAGGTTCTTTGGGATCCCCAGGGATCCCTGGACCATACCTGGAGAATCACTTTCTTAATGGATAGAGAGGTAGCCTTGGATTAAGAAAGATGAATTCAAGTCCAGCTTCTGGCTGTATGATCATGGGCAAGTTACTTTCTTAATGCTCAGAAAACTCTCTAAGACTCTCAGATGCACAGAAGGTGCAGGAGAGTTACTATTTTGCTTTGGCGGAGGAAGATTCTTCACTGGGAGTTGCCTACAGTGAAGAAAACCACACCTCTAGCCTCCCCAAAAGCATAAGGCATTGTGTGAGGAGTTGGGGATAAAAGGAAAAATAGATCCAGGTCTGATATTCAAGTAACGTAAATAGGTTTTACAGTGCTGCTATTAGGCAGAAATGTAAATTCATAGTTCAATCACCTCTATCTCTAATCATTTCAAGGTTCCACATATTAATTAATAAATGCTTAGCACATATTAATGTTTAGCATGCATTATTGTACTTTTCTGCGTGGGGGCCATATCACCCCTACTAGAATGGTATAACAGCTCCACAAAGGCAGTGGCCAGAGCATCTTACCAAAACTTTGAATCCCTTTTCCCTGGTACTCTGTACATATTAGGTTCTATTGCATTGAATGTATATGTATTTGAACAACAGAGCATGAAGTATGTCATTCTTATAAATGTACTGTAGTATAATGTCATTTTCATTACAGATGCATACATTGATTCTTAGATTGTATATGCAAATCACTAATGCATCTAGTATCTAGAATACTCCACTAGCACGCATCTTCTGGAAATTGAGTAATGATAGCTTCCTTTTAAACACTACTTTATATTTACAAAGAAATTTACATATATGTTCTCAATGGATCTCATAATGACTATCAATTATATAATGCTTTAAGATTTACAAGAACATTGCAAATACCTCATTTTATCTTCACAACAACTTAGAGGCGGATGCTATTTTTTTTTTGTCTCCATTTTACAGATGACAAAAGTGAGGCAGGCAGCAGTTAAGTGACTTACTGAAGGTCATGCAGCTAGTGAGTAGTTGAGGTCAGATTTGAACTTAGGTCTTCCTCACACCAGGTCCTGGCCTTTATCTGCTGTACTACTTAGCTACCATGTGAGGTTAAATAGAACATCATCATTATAGAGAAAAGGGAACAGAAGCTCCATGAAGCAGAATGACTTATCCAAGGTCATACAAACCAATAAATAGAAGAGCTGGGACTTTAATCTAGCCCTTCTATTCTTTTATACTCATATTTGCCAAGAGTAAAATGTAAAAGTCTGTAAAATGGGCTAGAGAAGGAAATGGCAAAGCCCTCCAGTATCTTTCTCAAGAAAACCCTAAATGGGGTCATGAAGAACTGTATACGACTGAAATGACTGAACAAACAATAAAACCTGACAAGAGGTATAGAAAGGAGAAGAAAAGAAAGACAATCCTCTTTATAAGTCATTCATGATTTTAATTGGTTCAACTTTTATACATTAGCCTCTGGGGAAACATTTTTTTAAATAGTTTTAAGATCTAACGCACCTTGATGTCTATTCTGAACAAATGATATCTTTAGTAAGTAGGCAAGATGTGTTTATGGATTCATATCTTTGGCAGTCACACAGACTTTGTGATGGATAATCACCATATAGGAGGAGGCTTTTTGCATATTTAACATGTTCCATTACCATTGAGTGCTTCATATTATCCAGATGGCATCTAATAATACCAGCCAAATGCCTCCTTTTGGGGGCAAAAAAACAGAATCTGGAAGTAGACGTAACCTCTAGCCAGATGTCTCTCCTCCTTATTCTATGGAAATAGGCTTGTGAGTGGAGGACTAAAGCTTCCTTTCAAGAAGGCCCAACTTGGATGCCTCATCAGAGTGTGGAAGTCATTCTGGGTTCCCAAAGGCCATACCAGTGAGCTCAAACACTTCTACAAGATTCTATCATGCTGGAAAGGAATCCAGCATAGGCTTAGAGGCAAGCTTTCTGCCATTTGCTAATCATCCTAGGGAGGTTCAGAGAGGTTTGCTATTAGAAAGCTGACCATCAGCTGATGGTTGCTACATCTTCTATTATAGTGAATTCATGAAGTTCATTCTTTAAATCAAAGAATGATTGTGTCCTGCATTGGTGCACAGAGATTACTAGAATAGACTAAATTGCCGATCTTTGAAGTACTTGAAGGTCCTTGGCTCTGGGGTCAGTAGCAATGGGTTGGGTTCAAATTCTGCATTTAAGGCTTACTACCTATGTGGCAGAGCAGGGTACAGGATGCCCATTGGATAATATTCTCACGCATATTTTTGTATATGGAGCATTAACTAAGTTTCTTAATTTCATATACACAGAAATAAAGATGTGGGTATCCTGAGGAGAATGCATAGGTATGGCTCTTCTTTACAGTTATCTACTCTCACCCTCTTCTTAACAAGGAATAATTAGAAAAACCTACTCTATAAAAAAAGATTCCATTTGTTGACTCTACAGATGGGATTTAAAAAAAAATAGGAAACACAGAACTCTCACTATCTGATCTGGCAAATGGTAAATTTAACAAAGAAAATTGTAGACTTGTAAATTTCATGCTATTGGTTATAGATGTTTTCTTCTGGCTATTTTAGCTAGATGTCTATAGAGGTTCAGGTATAAAGCACTTTACAAATATCTCATTTGATCCTCACAACACTGGGAGGTAGGTGCTGTTGTTATCCCATTTTACAATTCAGGAAACTGAGGCAGGCATGGTTACATGATTTGCTCAGGGTCATACAGTAGTGTCTGAGATTGATTTGAACTTAGGTCTTCCTGATTCTAGACCCAGTACTCTATCTACCATTCCACCTAGCCACATAAGCATTTTTTAAAGGTCTACTGTTACATATTCAAATGTGTACAAGGTATTCTGATAAGCCAAAAGGGGACAAAAATATAGGAATAAAATTGAGCTTGACCTCAAGAAGCTGACATTTACTGGGAGAATAGGGCTGGGGATGGGGAGGGAGGAATAATATTAACTAGTATTTTATTAGTGTTTTTTAAAAAAGGTTTACAAAGTGCTTTGTGCATGTTATCTCACCATAAGTATTGAGAAGTCAATACGAGACACACAAAATCATTTTTTTTCTTTTGGCAGGAAGAAGGGCACTAAGTGGGGCTATCAGCTCAGGATTTGTGCAGGAGGCAGCATGAGAGCTGAGTCATGGAAGGATGTAACAATTCTAACAGGCAGAAGTGAAAAAGGAACACAGTCCAGACATGGAAGACAATTTGTACAAAGGTACAGAGTCAGGAAATAGGATGTCCTGCCTGGGAAATTGCAAGTAAGTCAATTTGGCAGGAACATGGATTGCCTGGGGGACATAATATGGGATCAGTCTGGAAAGTGAGGAGTTGGAACCAGACTGTGAAGAGTTTTAAGTGCCAGACAGAAGAGGTTATATTTTATCATAAAAGCAATTCAAGCTCCTCTGTTATTTAAAATCCTTCACAGTCTGGCTACAACTTACCTCACATTATATCTCTCAGACAATCTATGTCCTATGAAACTGGCCAGAGACAATAGTCCATCTCCCACCTCCAGGTCTTTGTATAAGCTATCCTTCATACCTGGAATGTACTCCTTTCTCATTTATGTCTGTTAGAATCCCTAGCTCCCTCACAGGCTCAATCTACGTGCCACCTCCGACCCAAGGTCTTTCTTGATCTCTTCTGAGGTTTTGGATTATCAGAAAATTAAATTACCATTAAAATTTCTTAATGGCAAGTATATTTAAATGAATTTTAAGTCTTTGAAAACTGATGTTAAATTTACATGATAATCTTGTATATCTGAAAGGAATAGCAAGTCATGAATAGTAGATTTGCAGCATCATATGCAATCATATTTCTATTGTACTATACTATGGAAATTCTTATTTTATTCCACAAATTGAAAGCAAAATATATTAAAAAAAAGAAAGCTGATGTCAGTCAAATCATGTTGCTGCTATTCACTGGGCACTGTGCTAAGTACCAGGGATACAAAGAAAAGGAAAAGCTGCAAGTTACTACTGATTATCAACAACAACAACAAAGGGGCAGATCCCCAGTATGCAGGGGCTGACTACCCTGTCTGAGAGAAGAATATCCAGGTAGGGGTGTGTGTGTGTGTGTGTGTGTATGTGCGTGTGTGTATGTGCATGTGTGTGTGCATGTGTGTATGTGCATGTGTGTATGTGCGTGTGTGCATATGTGTATGTGTGTGCATGTGTGTATGTGCGTGTGTGCATATGTGTATGTGTGTGCATGTGCGTGTGTGCATGTGCATGTGTGTGCATGTGCATATATGTGCGCATGTGCGTGTGTGTGCATGTGTGTGTGCATACATGTGCGTGTGTGTGCGTGTGTGCGCCTGCAGGCATTTTATTTCCACCCTGCACAGATAGCAGGTATGAGGGCAGTGGAAGCAAGAAAGAAATTCCCTTTTGTTGTTGGTAGCATGTTAGAAAGAAATATGAGGGGAAGGTGCTTACAACCAAGGGTAAGGGCAACAGCTTATTTGATGCCTCTGCTACATTAGCATCAATAACTGGACGTTGGCCGTGAACTGTTTCTCTGCAGAGCTACAATAGAAACATGTTTGAAACACAGTGAGTTTAGAATTCTTTGGAAGCCATTAATGGAATCTCAGCTATTCTAGGTGATAGGAGAACTCCCTCTCTCAACACCTCACCTACTGCCTCTGATGGAGGTAGAAGAAATGAAATAATAGTTAGCTTTTAACCAATATATGTCAGCAGTACAAGTTTTTAGTGCTTCTCCCTTCTGTCCACTGCTGGTGTGCTACATACTTGACTATTGATAGCAATATTCCCCCTAACTGCTAATGCTCCCACTAATACCTACTGAGGGGGGAAAATAAATGAACTTTGAATTCTTTTCTGTCCTGAGGAAGGAGGAAGGAGGAGGATGGAGGAAGACGAGGAGGAGAACTCATTGTAAAATCTTAGCATGAAAGTAAACTACAAAATCAGCTAAATTCTAGTTCCACCTAAGTAGTGATTAGACTGGACCATTTTAGTTAAATCCTATTTATAAAAAAAAGTTGGAAGTGTTCTGGTTAATTGACAGTTCTTATTATGAGAGAATTACTTTCTCTGACACCTAGGGATGACCAGTTTTTAGAGAACAAGACTACAATAAAGCATGCTAACACTGAGCCGAATGAAACGAATGAAATTTTCCTTTGATGATTCAGGATCAAGCAGTGTTTCAAGGACAGAATGGTTGAGAGAAGTTATCATTGAGTACTACACACCATAGAGGTTGGTTGTTATTCAGTCTTACAGTCATGTCTGACTCTTCTTGGCCCCATTTGGAGTTTTCTTGGCAGCGATACTGGAGTGGTTTGCTATTTCCAGAGCTCATTTAACAGATGAGGAAACTGAGGCAAACAGGGTGAAGTACCTAGGATCATACAGCTAGGCAGTGTCTGGGGGGCCAGATTGGAGCTCATGAAGATGAGTCTTCCTTACTTCCCAGCACACTATCCTCGGCACCCCAAGAACATAGAACTGTGGAAATGAAGTACAGAATATGACAGCTACAAAGGGCTTTATAGATTTGCTAGTCCAACTATTATTTTATAGGTGAAGAGATTAAGGCCCAGATGGAAGAGATTCTAGTCTAGCAATCTGGCAGTCTAGTCCAGCTACCTCATTTTACAGGCCAGGAAAGTGAGGTCCATGGAGGATAGATGTCACCCGTCACAGAGGTAATAAGTATATGAAGCATTATTTGAATCCTTGTCTTTTGAGTCTACAACCAATGCCTTGTCCATTGTACCCCCCAAAGTCACTCTGGAAAAGCTAGACTTCCTACCCACACCTTCTGACTCACTACATCTTACTCTCTTGATCAGGTGTTCTGGATGGGCCTGAATCTGTTGCTTGTCCTTCTAATTAAATTTAAAATTTTTTTCCTCTAAAACTTACATACACAATAAGAAAAGAAAAAACACATTATAAAATTAAATATAAAACAAGAAAAGAAAAAAGTGCAAGCAGAATGTAAGGGAGAATTCACAATATATAGCAATAAATTTTCATTTCAAAAAAGCCTATGTAATAAAAACTGTGTTATGTTGAGATCTATCCATCTTTTCTTTGCTTCCTTGTAAGTTTTCTTTTGTTCTCTGCTGTTCACCTTTTACTCTGTTCTTTTTTCCCTCATCCTCCCACCTTCCACTCCAGAAAGCTGCAGTTAGGCATAAATATATTATGTATAGATACATACATATACATATATACACACACATACATATGCAAACATATGCTTTCCCTAACAAATTCTACTCCTGATCTTTGTTTCATGTTTGTGCATATCTCTTATTTTCTATCCCTCCTGACTCCTCTACTTCACACCTTGCATTTTTATCACTTAACCTAACCCCCCTCCAAGGATCCCTCCCTTATCCTCCCATTCCCATAAATCCAAACCCCCTTTTATGCCCCCTTTGACCTATTCCCTCACTTTCTCCTCTAGAGATCCTTCTCTTATCCTCTCTCCCTTCCCTATCCCCTTAGCATTTTATTTCTTTCTGAATTTAGAAGACATCTACACTCTTCTAGATATATATGTATTGTTCTCTCTAGAACTCATTCTCGATGAAAGTAGGTTACCAAAATTAACAACCTTCCTCCCCCATCTAATTCCTCTGTGTTGGCTCTTCCTCTTGCATCTCATTTGTATAAGATTATTACTCATTTTAGCCATTCCTAAACAGTTTTACTTCTAAAATTCATATCATACTCAGGTTTACCCTAATCTTTCTTACAAACTATGCCATTACTAATGACAATCTTAGACATATGTTTTACATTTTACATACATAAAAGGTAAACAATCTCTCCTTACTGAGTCCCTTGTACTTAATTTTTGGTATGCATCGCATATTTCTTTTGGCTTTTGTATGTCAAATCTTCTATCGAGTTCATTTTTTTCCTATAAAATCCTGAAAGTCTGACAAGTCATTAAATGCCCATTTTTTTTTTTCATTCAGGATTATGTTTAACTTTGCTGGGCATGGTATTTTTGACCAGAACCCCAGTTCTTTTGCTCTTTGATATACAGTGTTCCAAGACCCGCAGTCTTTTAGTATCATTACTGTTGGTACCACCATATTTAAATTGTTTTTTTTTCTTGTTGCTTGTAATATTTTATCCTTGAGCTGGGGGGTTTCAGAATTTGACTATAATATTCCTGTGGGTTTTCTTTGTAGGATCTCTTTCAGGAGGTGATCACTGGATTTTTTTTCTATTTCTTCTCCTCCCCCCCTCCCCCCCCCCCCCGTTCTAATGCTTCAGGACAATTTTCTTTAATTATTTCTTGTATTATTATATCAAGATTCTTTTTCTGATCATAGCTTGGTAGTCCAGTTATTCTCATGTTATCTTTTCTTGATCTGTTCTCCAGATCAGTTGTTTTTCTTATGAGATGTTTCACATTCTCTTCTATTTTTTCATTCTTTATATTTTGTTTTATAATATCTTGATCTCTCATGACTTCACTGGCTTCCACTCGCCTAATTCTGATTTTCAAGGAGTCATTTTCTTCCTTAAAATTCTGGATCTCCTTTTCTAATTGGTTGATTTTCTTTTTATAATCTTGTTTCTCTTAGATTGTTATTTTTTTTTTTAAAGTTTTTCCTTAATCTCTCTCATTTTCTTAAAGTTCTTCTATGAATTCTTTTTGGGCAGTTGCTCATTGGACATTACTCTTTGGGGTAGAAGAGGGTTTCTTTGCTTCAGCATCCTCTTCACCTGTTTTTCTCTACTCCTATAGTAATTCTCTATGGTTGAATTCTTTCTCCTTTGTGCATTTTTTTGTAGTAACGTACTTTTTGTAATCACTTCTAGTCCTGGGGTTTGGGGGATGGTGCCTCTGGTACCATATCCTTCTTTAGTTCTCCTCTGTTACTTGAAACCTAGGCCAAGACCTCCACACTGGAAGTGTCCGCAGCCAGTAGCATCCTTGCCTCACTGCTTCTGCACACACAGGGTGCTTGTTCCTTCTCACCCTCAGCCAGGTCTCTCTGTAGCACAGCTGGGTCTTGCAGAGGCTCCCTCCATCTTCTAGGCTCAGAGGCCCAACATACCTCACTGTCTTGTCAGTACAAGTTCCTGTGGCTGGGGCCAAGGCAGCCTCCCAATACAGTCAACCCCAAGGCTTGCAACTTGTTGAAGTGGACCCAGTCTGGATGTATTTACTCTTCACAGGGGCCAAGCCTCAAGCCGAGTTTTTTCTTTAGATCTTCTCCGATTATCCCAGAAGGACCCCTGTTCTGTCCCTACTCTTATTTATTTTTACCACTTTATGTTCACTCTGAGGTACTATTTGATCTCTTTTCTGGGGGGAAAATCTTGAAGGCTTGGAATTTTCTGACCTACTCTGCCATCTTCCCAGAATCCTCTCTAAATTTTATTTTTTAAAAGAACAGAAATTCATTTTCTTCCTCACTCCCACTCCCACTCCATTAGGGAAAAAAAAGAAAAAGAAAAACAAATTCCTTGTAACAAATAGACATATTCAAGCAAAACAAATTCCCTTGTTGGCTATATATTAAAAAAAAGTGTGTCATTGTATACCCTGAGCCCTTATCAAGTCATTTCCTAGAGGTTGCTTTTTAAAACCAGTCACTCATGTGTCTTTTAGTTGAAATCTCTTTTTACAACATTCCTGTACAAGACGAAGTGAAAAAGAACAAGATACAACTCTTGTCCTTAAGGCGGTAGGTGAGATAAGATGTGTCCACAAATAACTATGATACAATCTAAATCTATTCCACCCCTCTTGTCCATGTGGTTGTTAGCAAGCACACTAGGCCTTGTTTTCCTTACTTCTCCCTCCCTCATTTATAACATTTTGGTGCCAAACCTAAAGCCCTTCTTATGCATATAGATTATAAGCATGCATATATGAGTAATGGCAACAAACCATCTTTTAATAAATATTTTAAGCCTTCTTCCTGATGGGTGCCTTTCAGAGTATACAAAATATGGGCAACTGAATTAACTGCTACATGTTGAAAAAAAAAAACCTACAGAATTAACTGATTGCTTCAGGTTTGGTGCTCACTGGCTCCAGAGTGTAAATGTTTAGGGGTGCTAAAAATGGCTATTTATTGATCACGATTTATAAAGTCCCTGACGACAAAAGTACATATCTTCCCCTTTGTAAAAATCTCCTGGGGTGCCTTAAACATAGCACATACTTACTAACTACTACTTCATTGTTTGCACAACTATTTACAGGTTACCTCATTTGAACCTCATACTAACTCTGGGAGGTAGATGCTATAATTATTCCTATTTTACGGATGAGGAGACTGAGGCTGACAGAGGTTAAAGGACTTGCTCAAGTTTCCCAAGCTGGTAAGGAATCTGAGGCAGGATTTGACCTCAGATCTTCCTGCCTCTAATTCCAACCCTCTATCCACTGTGCCCCTCAGCTGCCTCTGTTGCTTAATCAATGTTCATTCAACAAAAAACTTACCGAGCACTTAATATGCACAATATCCACTAACAGGTTTCCTGCCCTCAAGGAGCTTAAAACAGTAGGAGAGATAAGAGAAAAATGAAAATCATCATAATCATAGGAGAAGGGAATAGACGGTAACTTCAGAAAGGTACAAACACAAGTCTTTTGCTTGAGGAAGGGGAAAGAGATGGGAATGGCTTCATGGAGAAGGTGACATTTGAACTGTCTTGAAAATGCATAGGATTAACAGGTATAGATGGGGATATAAGGCTGGTGCATTCTAGGTGAAGAGGATGGCTTGAGCAGGTCAGAAAGAAGTAGTGTACAGTCCAGTTGGGCTGGAAGTGGGAAGATAAGTGCAGAAAGATAGCCTGGGGCCAGATTGTAGAGGGTCTTAAATGTCAGGATAAAGAGTTTCAACTTTATTTATCATTGGAGTGAAAGCAAGGATAGCTGTGCTTTGGGAGCATTCCTCTGGCAGTATTGTGCGAAAGGGACTGCATAAGCAGAAAGACTGGAGTTGAGGAAACCATTTAGAGGTTCTTTCACTAGTCTAGTTGAGTTATAACAAGAGGCTGAATGAGATTGGTGACAGTGGAAATGGAAAGGAAGGCATGGATGTAAGACATTAGTATTTACTGAAGTTCATTTTATTTATTGAATCAGACTGAAAACCCAAGGACAAATCATGGCTTCGAAGTGGGGGTATAATCTCTAAGAAAAATAATGCTGTCTTTGGCACCTAGTACAATACCCGGTACTGTTAGTACTTAATACTTAATGAATAAGGTATTTAATAAAGACTTGCAGATTAATGGATGGATAGGAACTAATGCCACTCAAGTACACCCTGAACTGGAAGGAACAGGGTGAAAAAGGGAGCCAGCTTCCTACTGGAATTGTTTATTTTGCAGTTAGACTATAATTGGTCTTTCTGTGATACATTTGTTTGCGATCTGGGATCCTTTGTTACTGGTTTCTAGGCTTACTGAAATCTATTTTCTGAAGAATCTGTTTTAATTTCCATGGATAATATGGGTTTGCTACCAAAAATATCTTTAGACAAAATTTCTATCCACAAGCTCACTTCATTCATGGTATATACTGCTCCACAGAGATACATCTAAGTGTCTGAAATATTTAACAGACTTCCCCACTTAGAAATCCTCAGAGGTGCTGCAAACACTGTTTTAGATATTCCCTTGGACAAATGCAAGCTTAATAATGCCAAGGTGCCCAATAGTAATGGGCAGCTCAGGTCAGTGCTTTGGAAACTCAGTGTAAGATCTATCCAGAGGACTGAAGGCTTGCTGAACCAAACGAATCATCTATTTTTTGTAGGTTTAGCCCTGTTTGGGAAAATTGACTTTCTCTTTGGTGGGCTAAATTAATGATTTCTAATCCCAGTGAGAATACATTTGGCATGTTTTTTCCCCCTGCCTCTGAGGCTACCCACTGATTTATCACAAGATTTAGGTAGAAACTGAAAGTGTAAAATATCACAAAAAAACTATTCCTTAGAAAGGGCATTGGAATGAGTTATTTCATGCAAAGCACCAGAGTAGTTTGTAGTGGTATCTAGTTTCATTTATTCACTCACTCACACCTATTTACTGTTTACTGTGTGCAAGGTGCTACTAGGTGCTGGAAGAGATGTCAAGATAAGCTTATCAGCAGAGGCTGATAAGAAACCATTTATGCTTCTATAGATCTTATAATCTAAGAAACTCTGGTGTGATTGTGTAGAATTATACAATCATAGAATGTCAGAGCTAGAGGGACGTTAGAAATCAAGCACAAATATCTCATTGTTATGTGCAACAATACAAGCTAGCTAGGGCAGGTAGATGGTACCATAATGGATAGTGGGCAGGGCCTGGACTCAGGAAGACTCATCTTCACAGGTTCAAATCTGCCCTTAGTCTCCTCATTTGTAAAATGAACTAAAGAAGGAAATGACAAACCACTCCAGTATCTTTGCCAAGAAAACCCCAAATGGGTCACAAAGAGCCGGATGATTGAAAAATGACTGAACTACATGTGCAACAAACTTGATAGCTCACAATCTTACTTTTCCCCTTGTACTACATCTCCCATTAAGGCTTTTGGGATGAGTTCTGGTGGTTTTCCCAGGGGTGAGTGCAAAAGACACAAAAAATGGGGGATGTTTTCAAGGTAAAGGAGGGAGGAAGGATAGGAGAGAGAAAATATTCTCTCTTTGTGTCTGAGCCTGTCCATAAGCAGTAAGTAAGAAGCCCAGCTTCCCACAGGTACTGTGTGTACTGAAGATACCTCCTACCTTCTTGGAAATGCTAACAACCAGATACCTGTTCCCTGTGACCTAACCACATGAAACAGACAATGCCAGCTGTCAGGTATGTGCACAGATACTAAATGGACATTTTTGGTTCTAGTTGTTTTTCTGGATGAAAGTGTTAGAATCAGGATTCACTCTAGGGCCACGTTTATGATCCACATAACTTGTGCTCTGATGTTAACCTTTGATGTTAAGCCCATGTTTATGTTGCTACTAGGGTTCAGCCATTTTCGGTGGTGGAAGCACTGAGGGCCAAATGGGTAAAGGCAAGAGAGGCTAGGATAGACAAACAAGCACATGTGTCCAGACAGACTCAGAATCTGGCACTGTTCACACAGGAACAGGGCTGAGGCAAGCCTGGCTCAGCTATCTTGTTTGTGACTATCCAGAACAAACAGGACGGCTGATCCTCATGGCATCTTCTGGCATTGGTATAGACAAGGAAGCTGATATGAGTGATAACATGCCCAAAGTCATCAAATTGGACCTTTTTGGTTTTTTTATTTTGGTAGTTGTAATCTAGGTCACTAGATCCCTAGGCCAGAGTCCTTCTCACTCCCTCCATACCCTTGGGTCACTTATGAAGGAATTGGGGTGTAGCTTCCCCTAGCTGGCAGTGGTTTTCTGTCTGATTGTATAGGGCTGGGCCTGGTGGTCTTAATAATACCATAACATGCCCCCCCCCCCCCTTAAAGGGAGGCTGTAGTTTATAGAATCTATACATTGAAACTATTGTTGTAAGATTATGTCTGAGGGTCTCCCCTTATGAGAGGCTGTAAGCTTATAGAACACACTCATGGAAAAATACTGACAACACTATTTATCGAAGGTTAGTAGAGTTTTGTCCCCCCAATTGAGTCTACCAACAGCTTGTTTTTTTCCCTGTTACATAAATCCCCCAAATAATATTTGATCCTGAGCCCTGATATGCAGATTGTCTTGTTCTAAGGTAGGCCATCTGAAATCAGAGTATAAGAACCCTGCTCTTATGGGGCACTTGGGAGCCTGCCTCCAGGAACATCATACCTTCCTGATGACACACTCATTTCTTCCTGAATGGACCATGCCTCTGCTCCCCTGTAAAGTGCTGTCCTTGCCTGAATTACAATCTATGTTAGTGTGAATGCCTGAGTTGTATACTGGGTCCTTTTTTCTCTTTCCTTTCCTCTCTTCCCTATTGTTTGCCATAAAGCGTTGTATTGAACTGATTCCTATTGTTTTACGTATTATTCTCAGCATCCAAACTTATTAAAAGGCTGTTTCCCTCAACTTCTCTGGCTTGTCCATGGATCTTGTCTTAGACATAAACTAGGTACTTAGACAAGGACTTGACCTATTGACAGATCCCCCTATGCTGGAGGAGAATGGCACTGTGAGTATAGGTGTAGAAAGCAAGGATCAATAGGGGAACACTATGTCCTGCCAGGAGGGACTCCCTTCTTCCAGAGGACTATCATAAAACATAGATAATAATGATAACAACAATGATAATGGTGATGAGATAATCAATAACTCTTTTACAAGAGCTTTCCTGGAAATAGTTCTGAGAGGTGGGAGGGGTAAGTGCAGCTATTCCCATTTTACAGAGGAGAAAACAAGCTTAGAGACATCAAGTGATTAGCCCATCATTACAGAGGAAGAAAGCTTGGACTGAAACCCACCAAAGGCAGTATCCTTTAGGTTTCCCCACTACAGTGTTGCTGACTGTGAGGATGATGATTATTGTGACCACAAGCCATATTGACAATGATGGGAGTAACAATGAGAGGGCTGGGAGAGATTCTAGCTTGAGACAGTGATAGCAATAATAGTTGGCATATTTACATCACCTGAAGATTTCTTTCATATATGTGCATATACATATGTACATACATGCATATTACACTTGAGCTTCACAATGATGTTGGGAAGTAGGTGCTTTTATTCCCATTTTACAGATGAGGAAAGTGAGGCTCAGAAGGTTAAATTCTTTGCTCATATTGCAGAGTTAGTTAACCATCAGAGGAAGGGTTCATACCCAACTCTCCCGGAATCCACGGTAGTAAGCAGTCTATGACCCATCCAGGATGGATTCAGTGCATGTTTAGACTGATCATCCTTGATTCAGAGTTGGAAGAGACCCCAGAGATCTGCTGATTCTAGTCTGATGGCACCAGCCCCCTGTCCCAAGAAATGACAGTTTGTGACTATTCCAGAAGTTCAAAGCCTGGGGCTTTAGACACTTCCTGAAACATAGACTTTGCCCTACCCTTCACCAAAGGACACATACGGAGGATTTCAGGGGTCCACTGAAAGCAGCTTTGAATTGAGTCACATTTTAAGAAAGGACACAAGCTTGCTTCTGATTCATGAACTGCTCCCATTTCGGATGGTGTGCAGAGGTTTCTTAGAAACAGGATGGATGAGGTTCTTCTGACAAGCTAGGAAGAGAATAAATCATGTTCCTGGGATATAGTTTCAAGAGAAGAAGGATCTAATGCCCCCAAATTGATGCTGTGAAAGTGAAACTTAAATCATGTAAATTGGAATCTTTGGTTCAGTTGCTTGGGGGCTACGGTGCATGGTAGATTTGGCTGGAGACTCACAAATCTTGCACAAAGTTACCATAGCATCCAAGTCACCATTAGGCTCAATTTTGCCCCAAGACAATGAAGCAGAATACCATGGTTTTCATTTGCAGTGGCATGATGGGAAATGTTAAAGAGGCTCCAATTGAATGCTATCGCAGATAGAGGATTTGGAAAGGAAAAAAGCCTCAGGCTGAGGTAACACAGACTGGAAATATTTGGAAAACTCAATGAAAAGAGAGGACTGAGACAGCAGAAAAGGAAGGATCCTCTTGCTAGAACAGCCATGTTTACCTTTGGGAAGGCTTTACCAGAAAATGTTAAGAGATGGAGGAGACTTTAGGGATAATCTACCATTTATGTGACCTGAAGCAAGTCACTTAAATACTTTGGGCCTCAGTTTCCTCACATGTAAAATAAATGGATTGGACTAGATGGCCTCTGAAGTATTTTCCAACTCTAAATATATGAACATATATGAAAAATATGTGAAAAACCCATGAGAGTGGGTGTATACATGTGTATGTGTGAGACAGAGAGAGAGAGAGGAAAAGAAAGGAGAGAG
>NW_027185612.1:6739885-6744521 GCF_028583685.1 Petaurus breviceps papuanus | reverse complement strand
AGAGAGAGAGAGAGAGAGAGAGAGAGAGAGAGAGAGAGAGAGAGAAATAGGAGAGGGGTATGTGTAGGGGATTGGAGAGACAGAGTATTCTATGACCTATGACTAGCATTCTTTATGGACATATTGGTCTTTATTATATACAGTATTCTACTCATAATGTGCTATCAATAGTTTACTATATAGTATACTGGATTCTTGATTATAGAATCATATATGCAGAACCAGAAGGGACCTGAGAGGATACTTAATCTACTGCCTCAATATACACACGAGGGAACTGGGGCCCCAGGAAGTAGTAATTTGCCCAAGGTCACACAGATAGTAAGAGTGAGCAGTCTGGGGTCAGCACTCTTCCCTTTCCATCACACTGCCTCAGATTTTCCTCTTCTCTTACAGACTGGGTCAGATCACATGAGCCCTCTCAATGAGGATGTAGGAAGCCAGTCTCTCAGCGTATCCTCATAGAATGTTTGGGCTAGAAGGGATCACTTAATCCAAGTCTTAAAAAACTTAATCCAAGTTTTACAGATAAGGAACATGAGACCTACAGAGACTGGGCCAAGGTGTAATAGTCTAGTTAGTGGCAAAGGTGGCAGTAGAACCTGTGTTTTCTGAGTCCTAACAGGAATTCTGGCTACAGGAACCAAGGCAGATGACAAGTGGTTGCACACACAGTTACTTGAAGTTATTGCCCCTGAGCCTACTTCAGCAAGAACCAAGGATTAGAATGAAACCATTACAAGGCAGCCTAATGAATTTTTTTTGGCCTTTTGGAGGGCAATTGGGGTTAAGTAACTTGCCCAAGGTTACAAGGCTAGTTTTTTTGTGTGGGTGTTAAGTGTCTGAGGCTGGAATTGAACTCGGGTCCTCCTGACTCCAGGGCCAGCCCTTTACTCACTGCACCACCTAGCCGCCCTGAGCCTAATGAAATATTATTAAAAATTTGGCTCTTTTGGGGGGAAAGGAGAGGTATAAGCATTTATATAGCACCTACTATATTTCATGAACTGTGTAATGCACTTTTTATAAATATGATCTCATTTGATTTTCACAAGTCTTTGAGGTAGGTGTCTGTCACTGCTATCTCCATTTTACAGTTGAAGAAAATGGAGGCAAATAGAGATTAAATGATTCACCCAGAGTCACATAGCTAGTAAATGTCTGAGGCTGGACTTGAACACAGGTCTTCCTGATTCTAAGAGGAATACTCTAGCCACTGCCCTACCAGCTGCCTTTTAGAATGAATTAATTTCAAAATGAAAGTTATTCCATGTATAACCCACATCAGATTGTTTACTGTCTCAGGAAAGGAGGAGGAGAGGAAGAGAGGGATAGAATTGAGAACTCAAAACTTAAAAAAAAAACTCAATAAATGTTAAAAAACGTTTTTATATGTTATTGGGGAAAATAAAATATTATTAAAAAATTAAAGTTGCTCAAAGAGAAGAGTGAACAAATAAGGTTCTAACGAAAAGGATAGAGGGTAGAAAACGTGAAAATGAGAGGTCCCTTTATCATGAAGGTGATCTGTTAATGAGATTTTATCAAATATATCCAATGAGATAAGACATGTAAAATGATTTGCGAATTCCAAAGAGTCATATCAATTTTATTCTCCTGCCAATATTGTAGCTTTAGTAATTGATGACATTCCTTGTGTTCATATACTGCTCTTCCCCACCCTCTCACCGTGTCCCCCATAATTTAGGGCTATTTGGTGACAAAGTTAGACCAAATGTCTTGTCAAAGATCTTTCTGGCTCTTATATTCCATGCATCTAAGTCAAGAGGCAGATGCTATTTCTTGTTTATGTGCCAGAATATCTATTCATTTGCTCCATAGATGCAACATCTGTATATTTAATAAAGAGCACTATCTAAATAATGAAATTTTCTCCTTAAGAATTTAGATCAGAATGTACACCTTGAGGGGAGGTGGCCTGGTGGGATTTATTTCTATTTTTTAAGAAAAATCTAGGTTGTAAAATGCAGTATTTAGTTTGCTTTATCTGAAAGTAGAAAATTATGTTTTCTTGGATAATTGACCTCTGTCCACAGACAGTTAAAATTATTACATTTGAGACTTCAGGATCCATATCATTCCCTAATGAGATTTTGCCAGATGACAAGGAAAAACCAAGTGACTTTCAAAATTCCTTAGAGGTCAGATATTCTATGATCTTTAATCAAGGAACGGTGCTTTCTAATGTCTTTTATTGTTCAGTTAGGCCTCTTACCTGTAAATTGGGTTCTCAAAGAAAAGTAAGAGAGGGTGGCTAGGTGGTGCAGTAAACAAAGCACTGGCCCTGGAGTCAGGAGGACCTGAGTTCAAATCCTCCCTCAGCCATTTAACACTTACTAGCTGTGTGACCTTGGGCAAGTCACTTGACACCAACTGCCCTGCCTTCCCCCCTCCAAAAAGCAAACAAACAAACAAAAACTTTGGGGCAGCTAGATGGCACAGTGAATAGAGCAATGGCCCTGGAGTCAAGAGGACCTGAGTTCAAATTTGGCCTCAGACACTTAACACAAAAACTAGTCATGTAACCTTGGGCAAGTCACTCAACCCCAACTGCCCTCCCCCTCCCCCCTAAAAAAAGAAATGAAAAATAAGAACAAATAAGGAATTATAGCCAAGGCTAGAGTTGGAGAGGGTAGAAAATGTTAAAATGAAACATCACTGTGCCATGGAAGGATGTGTTAATGAAATACAAACGAATGGATTTGTGTTTACTCAAATGTTCCTTTACAGAGTTATTAGAAGTGACTGGACTAAGTGTGTGCCAATAGCAAGTATCACATCCTCTGTACATATATAAAGAATTTAGGGTTGGCTTTCATTAAAAATCATTAATAAACAGAAATTTAAAACAAGGTTTAATTATAAATGATGGTGATACCACAGTTATTTATTATTATAAGACTTTGAGATGTTCTAAATAATCCTCTGTCTCTACTCTTCATCATCACTTCTAACCAGTGGTGGTGGGGGGCTTGTCTTTGGTGGCTGACATAACGGAGGGCAATTAGATCCTTCTCGCAAATGTCCCTCAACCGTAAAATGGTGACAACCATTGCACCTGCCTCGCAGGTTATTGTGAGAATCCGTTTGTAATAGAGTTTACTACAGTGGCTGATGCATGGGAGGTGCTGTATCCTTATTCTTGTGACACTTACTCCTTCTCCCTTCCCACCTGACTCCCCCCCTTCCCCTCCCCCCCGCACTTTGCCTTGGTACCATATTTTATATTCCTCTTGCCTACATTAGCTTCTGAGCTGGTATAACAAGACTATCTCTTCTCATGACATTCTACAGCTCCCATATTTCATATCTGGAGTGCAATTTAAATTTTTTTTAAAGCAATCTTAGGATTTTCCCGTTGTTTCTTTTAACAGATCAGTACCCTACATAAACAGTAATCTCTGTAATGCCTTATGGAATGGCATGGCTGAATTCATCTTTCTTGTATATTCCAGACATATGAGGGAGCAGGGTTCTACAGAGACTTGCACTTTACAGCTTTGTAGGAAAAAGAGTGGCAGCTAGGCTAGAAAGAATTCTCTGAAGTTTGTCCCAACAAGTGGAAAGGGTTGTAGGCAGGTGGATGAACTCCCCATCCTTGAAAATGCAGTGACCTGACCCAGATGCCCTGTGCCAGCTCTGTGCCACAATCACCTAGCAGAAGTCACTTCATGGAGCACAAATTCATTAAATCCAACATGTGAAAAAGTTCTCAGATGAGATTGGTTGAACGTTTAAAAAAGAAATTATTTTTTATGAGTGCAGCCTTGACAGCTAACCTAGAAGTCTATACAAAGACAGATGTTCAGCAATTTCCCAAGGCACTTGGTTTAATCAGCACCCTCTCCCTGGTGCCATTTTTCCACGGGCCATATGGGGAGTAGGGACTTTTTTGCCAGGACTGAGGATGAGAGCTCACCCTGGGAGAAATTCTGTATCCTGACATGCCCAGAGCTCCATTTCACAAGAAGAGGTTTGAAATCATGTCAAGTACTTACCTTCACACTTCAGCAAGAAGTAGTCCATGTTATGACTGAAGGACGCACTGAAGTAAGTACAATTCTCGATCAATTCACAGGAGAGGCACTGCCTATTGTAGGTGCCTTCAGTGTCAGCACTAATAAAACAAAGACAGAGACAGAGCGTGAACAAAGGCTGGGTAATCTAGCAGAAGGTAAATCTTCAACAGAGCCCCATGTTTTATAGGAAAAAAGGCCAAAGCACTTAGTTATCCATCCTAGGCCTCTCATAGCCTGGCTCCAAAATATCTTTTCAAATATCTCTCCCACTACTCTTTTTTTTTTTTTAAAAGCAATAGGGGTTAAGTAACTTGCTCAAGGTTACACGGCCAGTTATTTCTGGGTGTGGTGCTGAGTATCTGAGCCCGGGATTTGATCTCCAGGTTATCCCGACACTGGAGCTGGTGCTCTTACTCGCTGTGCTACCTGGCCGCCCCATCTCCCACTACTCTTGAAAGAGATAATTTCTCTGACCAGACTGGACTATTTTCTTTCAGGATCTCTTTTCTTTCTTTCTTTCCTTCTTTCCTTCTTTCCTTTTTTCCTTCTTTCCTTCCTTCCTTCCTTCCTTCCTTCCTTCCTTCCTTCCTTCCTTC
>NW_027185612.1:6726755-6739875 GCF_028583685.1 Petaurus breviceps papuanus | reverse complement strand
TTCCTTCCTTCCTTCCTTCCTTCCTTCCTTCCTTCCTTCCTTCCTTCCTTCCTTCCTTCCTTCCTTCCTTCCTTCCTTCCTTCCTTCCACAAATAATCTTTTATCTACAATGTATAAATCACTACATTGGGAACTGAGAAACATGAAGATGAATGAGATGAGGTCTCTGCTCTCAAGAAGCTTACAATCTATTCAGTCTCCATATTCTTTGCTTTCCTGCTTCTTCTTGCCATTGTTTACAGCATTACTGGGGACAAAGGTGCTAAACCTGGAAGATGTATCTCTCTCCCTATTACTTCCACTGAAATCTTCACTGTTAAAAGTAAAGCCCAAATATTACCTTTTTCATATAACCTTCCTGAATTTCCCGTCACAAGTGATCCCTTAGTACTATTTCAGAGAACACTGTGAAAATGTTTTAGGGAACTTCATACTTTTAATTTCCAGTAATGGCTTCTGTGTGTATTTGCAGCACTGCAGTCCCTATTATTGATCAAAATTATAGAAATATACTGAGGAAGAGCAAGCAGCAAAATGCTGTAGGTGGAGGCAAGGCACTGAGCATACAGTTTTACCTAAAGGCTGAAGAGCATTAGTCTGGACAATGTATTCTACTCATGTAATATCAGGAGGCAAAAATTAAGCCCCTTTGCACACTGAGTGGACCTTCTGTGGAGGATTTATGGGAAGACAGAGGCAAGAGTCACACAAGAGGGGGAGGCATGGATGGGCTATGATTTATACCAGCAGTTCTCAAATTTGTGGTCTTGGGACCCCTTTAGAATCTTAAAATTATTTATGACCCCCAAACCCTTTTGTTTTATGTGGACTATATCTATCAATATTTACCATGTTGAAATTAAAATGGATAAATTTAGAAATATATATAACTTCATTTAAAACAGTAATAAACCTACTGCATGTTAATATAAACATATTTTTGTGAAAAGTAATTATATTTTCTAAACCAAGAAACTTTAGTGAGGACAGTAGCATTGTTTTGTGTATTTTTGCAAATTTCTTTAATATCTAGTTTAATAGAGGACAGATGAATTCTTATGTTGACTTTGCTTTCAATCTGTTGAGATATGTTGTTTTCATTGAAGCATAAGAAGGAAAGATGGTTTCACACACATATGCAGTTGGAAAAGGGAGGAGTATTTTAATAGGTAAAAAAAGTCTTAGTATTGCTGTGAATAGTTTTGATCTTAAGAACCCTCTGAAAGGGTCTCAGACAACTCCACAGGTCTTCAGACTACACTCTGACAACTCCTGATCTGTACGACTGGAAGGAACTTTCAAGCTGATGAGATGCCATATTCAGTGAAGGATCTCCCATCCCACCAGCTTGTGGCTTACATTTATGTTCTGGATTTATTGATTGTTCCAAGATGGGCTGACTCCCATCTGGAACCATGCCTTAAAATTATCTTTATATCTTTCCCACTGTCTAGCATTGCTCTTTGCATATGGTAGGTGCTTAGCAAATGGCTATTAGACGAGTATTTCCAATCATCTGAAAGTGACCTCTCTGATCTCTTACTAGGGTACAACATGATGTGCTGTTGCTGGGTGCTGTTAACTTCCTTTGAAGTGGCTGTTAGAAAGTTTGGACAGTAGGTGTCTGGGTCTATTATTTCAGCTACCGTTGTTAACTAGGAAGCATAGCAGGGATGGCAACATTAATCTTGAACCCTGGAATATGAACAGCAAGCTCTAAAGATTAACCCCATTTCTCAGCCAAAAGTTCTCCTAGGAAAGAATGGGAGTTGATCACAAAATTTAGAGCTGGTAAGCAACCTCAGTGACCACCTTGTCAAAGCTACTCATTTTACAGAAAAAGAACTTGCAAAAATCAGGGGTTAGAAGGGACCATCTCTAAGGTCCTTCTCATGCTATACTGAACAAGCCTATAGCAATAGGTCATAAAAAAATAATCACCAAAGCAACTAGGAATCAGGTCTCCTGGGTCTAAGTCTGATGTTCTTTCCATCGCACTCCTAAAATGTCACTAATCAATATCTGAACAAGACTAAAATCACCAAGTCAGTATTTTACTCTAACTTAATAGAGTAGATAGATAGAAGACATCTGATTATTAGGAAAATAGGGAAAATAAAAAAAAATCTACTTGTTGAAAAGAGGGAAAAGCAA
The DNA here is from genome assembly GCF_028583685.1 of Petaurus breviceps papuanus. Taxonomy (NCBI): domain Eukaryota; kingdom Metazoa; phylum Chordata; class Mammalia; order Diprotodontia; family Petauridae; genus Petaurus; species Petaurus breviceps. The sequence continues at coordinate 6,737,721 of NW_027185612.1, read as the reverse complement.
TGTATCTTGGAAATCACTAACTCTGATTCTAAGTGGTAGAACTCTCCTCTTTTTCCTATCTCTCCCATAAGTACAATAGGTGTTGTATGGGCCAGTGACCACATGGGATGGAATGGGACAGTTTCTCAGGGACCTAAATACCTCTTGGCTCAAGGGGACCCATATGTGTATAAGGGAAGAAAGTTCAAAATCATACCTGTACAGGTGTCTTCTTCTGGGTTCATCCTCTGTGCTGAGGAAATAACTGCAGAAACAAAACAAAGTTAACACAGTCAGACCATAGACTTGGAGTTGGAAGGAACCTTAGATCTCTAATCTAATGGCCTCGTTTTACCGATGAAGGACCTGTGGTCCAGGGAAGTGAATGATCTGCCCAGTATCATGTAGGTAGTCAGCATAAGAACCAGTATTCCAGTTGAAGTCCTTTTACTTGACATAGAGAGTAGCAAATCTAGCATCCTTTCCAATGCACCATGATTTGAACATACCGAGTTAGAATGCTCATAAGACATCCAGAAGATGATGTCTAGTAAGCAGTTAGTAATTCAAGATGAGTTCAGGAGACAGATACCAAATCTAGGGCATTTTCTATATTATGAGGCTCCACTTATTTCTAATGCTTTATGTTCCTGTCTCTGACTCAATGCAAACTTTTGAAGATGCTCTGAGGTTCCACTTTCTTTACCTTTCCTCCAGCTAATAGCATTCTGTCCCTCAATCATAGGTTTCCAGAACATTCATGTTCTACTCTTCTTCCATTAAAAGAGCCTTATTTTAGTCCTTCACACCTAAGTGTGTATCACCCCTGACAGTGTTAATAATACCAAGACTCTGTGAGTCACTGAGTCCCCTACTGTAAGTTTTCATACATGTCAAGACTTGTTTCTGTGGCATGAAAAGCAATTTAGGGGATTTGACTAAGCTGCTGGAGTGGGGGATGCTGGAAATGGAGAAAAATATTTGGAAGAGAGTCAAGGGATTGTAGATTTAAAGCTGAAAGGGATACCAGAAGCTATTCAGTCTTATCCCCTCACTTAGCAGATGAGGAAGTTGAGGTCCAAAGAGCCTGCCCAAGGCCACATAGGTAGGCCCAAGGTTCCTGACAACAAAGTCATCATTCTTTCCAACATGCCATGATTTGGACATGATGAGTTTGAGATGCCTATGGGTTATCCAAGAGATGATGTCTCTTAGGCAATTGGTGATGCAGGGCTGAAGTTCAGGAGAGAGATCAGAGCTCAATATCTACCACCAGTAGTTATCTTTGTAGAAATGGCATTTGAGTCCATGAGAACTGATGAGTTAATAAGGGAGAGGGTGAAGAGAGAAAAGAGAAGACATAGAGTCCTGTGAGCCAGGATCCTTCAGGGGTAAATGAAATTCACCAATAATTTAAAAACCTTCATTTTATTTTCTAGTTTCAATCTCTTCTTCCACTTAGTTTCTATTCCATTCTAGTTTCATTCTTCCATTCTTCTTCTTAATTGAACCAGCACTGAAACTGCCAAATTTATTGTTTATATTTCATCTCTTTTTCTTTCTCCTGGCCTACTCTGGTAGAGGGGCAATGAACAGAGAAATAATAATAATAACCCTCAATCCAGGACTCAATGCAGTTTAAAGGAGCAATACCTTGGGCCACTTGGGCCATAAAATATACATATCTCATTGTTTTACTTTGTGGGGGGGGTTGGGAGGATGTTGGAGGGGGTGGGGATGGTGCTAAATACTATCTTGGAGGACTGAGAGAAATCATGGAATCTTCTTCTCAGGTAGTCTTGGATTGATTTAGGTATGGTCTTGAATGAATTTAGGTTACTTTTTAAAGGTAACTTTCAGTCTTAAAATTTTATGATTCTGTATATTTATTCAAATGAACTAGATGAAATTTAGCTCATTTTAAGAAACATTTATTAAGCACCCACTTTGCACAAGGCATGGGAGTAGGCATGAGTAGTACAAAGACAAAAATGTCATAGTTCATGCTCTGTCTCCCTGGGGAAGGATATTCTTCTTTTTTTTTTTCCAAAATATTGGAGATCACAGTCCATAGACTTTGCAGACTATATTAGCTCTTCTTGCAGCTGGTAGACATAGGGAAAAGTCAGAGTTTGGTGCAAATATGAATAGGCTAGTACCTCCTCCAAATCCAGACTACTGGCTCCTTGCCATTCCAGTTCCTTTGACTTCACTTAGTAACCCTAAGCATGAAGCCCCACACAGATATGGCCCTGCCTTCATGGAGCACCCTCAAGGGACAGGGATATAATAAAAAGGACACTGGGCCGAGAGAATCTGAGGGCCTGGGGGTTTAAGCCTAGCTCTGTCCCTTACTAGCTGTGTGACCTTAGGTAATTCACCTTACCATTCTGAGTCCTACAGGGAGGTGGCAGGGGAAATATTTTGTAAACTGTCAAAAGTGCCTAACAATAATTACTATTGGGTTCACTGGTGATCCCAAGTGGTCTCTCTGTAAATGGAGCTAGTAAAGGAGACTTGGGAGTGGGACATGTAAGTTCTAGGTCAGGTTGGGTCCCCCAGTATCCCTGTGCTTTGGCATTTGGCTGGTCCTCACCTCTGTTTCTCAGGTTTCCTGGCTTCCTTCTACATTTAGTTCATAGCCCATGCTGGACAGAGGACTTTGCTAGTATCCCAAGGTTCTTTTAGATAACCTTCCACTAACTCTATTCATTTTGTAGGGGTGTGTTGTGTATATGTATGTGTGTGTGTGTGTATTTAACAAAACACAACACAGTGATAACCATATTTTGATATAACTGCTTTTCTTTGAAATCCTATTTTATTTTGTGCATTTGAAATCATTCTTCTGAGAAGGGTTCTAGAGGCTTTACTAAACTGTCAAAGGGGTCTAGGATACACAAAGAAGTCAAAGAACCTCTGGTTTACAGTATTTTGTTCAGTTTGGGGTGCTATACTCAGTCACTTAGGTAGAGTGGTGGATACTGTTGGATCTAGAATCAGAAAGTTCTGAGTTCAAATCCTACTAACTTGCTGTGTGACTGGGGACAATTTAATTAATCTCTATCTTCCTCAGTTTCCTCATTTGTAAAATGGGGATAATAATAGCACCTACTTTACAAGGTCATTTTAAGGATCAAATGAGATAATGCATAGGAAATGCTTGATAAACCTTGAAGCACTATATACATGCAAACTACCACTAATTATAGGCATGTAACATGGGCAATGAAGAATTGGAGTGTTTACAAGATGGCAACCAGGAGGACTTTTAAAAAGCCTTGAAGCAATGGTGCTAGAGAAACAACAAAGAGAACTGGGCTGGAGAAAGGAAGAAGAGGAGTGATAACTTCTCCCTTTGAGTATTTGAAGGGCTGCCATGAGAAAGAGAGCTCTGGATGGAAGACCAAGACCACTTGTTTGAAGGCAAGGGCCAGATTTTGGTTCGACATAAGAAAGAACTAGGATTAGAACTATCTAGAAAATGGCAGGGGCTGTCTTCGGGAGGTGGGGAGAGAGCATCTGGACAGTGCTGATGTTCAACCAGAGGCTGTGAGGCCACTTGCCATGGAGAATTTGAATGAGGTGACCTGTAGTGGTCTATCTTCCTCAGTGCTAGGATTATGGGATTATAAATGCATTGGGTCTTTTTATACATATTGAACAATGACTGCAAGTGATGTGTGATCCCTCAAGAAAGATCAGTTGAAGGTAGATCACTCAGGAGGGCCTCCTGGGGTCCCTTTTGTAGGCAGGAAGGACCCTGGCAAATGATAATGAGGTTGAGAGGCTTTTACAAATGCATGAGACTTGCTTCAGAAGGGCTGCCCAAGGTAATCACTAGCTTTCTATATGCTAATTGTTCCAGGAAAGTGGAAATGTTTAATTATATGTTTTATTTAATGTGTCTTTTAGGGCAGACGTACAACTATTATTATCTTGATTTGAACTAAATTGGACTAGGTGGGAGAAGTGGCAATCATCTCAGGTCTGGACATTTTCCAGGTAGCATAAGGAAATGAAAACTGAAATTTGCTCACTGGAAATTACCTCATCAGTGGTTAGTGAACTTTTCTCTGCACCCCTAAACTGGCCCCCAATAAGGTTATTTGGCTTATGTAGTAGGCTTCTAAGAAATTAAAATAGGTAGGACACATTAAAAAAAAGAAAGTCACATAGTTTAAATTCGATTTCAGACACCAGCTGTATGACCCCGGACAAATTATTTAACTAAAGCCTCAGTTTTCTAATCTGTGAAATGGGAATAAAAATAGCATCTATCTCCCAAAGTTGTTATCAGGATCAAACAAACTACAAGGCACTTTGCAAACCTTAAAAGAACCATATCAATGATGGCTATTATTATTCAAATTCAACGTGGCCATATATCAGTTTCTTTTCCTGGGTAGCTTAGGCAAGAGGTGAAAAGGTTCATAGAGGTGGCTGCCACCCCAATCAAGCTAGTTTATTCTCAGGATATTCCTACTGGTAGGAGGAAGGTGCATTGTTGACATTGCCACAATCATTGTGGTCTGGCTCTCTATACTAGAGTTGCAAAGCATTCTGTGTTGGAAGGAGGTCAAGCAAGAGAGACACGTGTGAACTCTGTGGCAGAACAGGAGGTATGGTGTGTAGGGGGTGGCTCTCCATGAGTCTTATTTGTGCAGTGGGTATAACATGGAGTATTAAGGACTAGGCTGTACTGGGAGTTGCTCAAAGTCATAGGTTCCCTGGATACCAAAGAGCTGAATAATAATTTTTCTTTGTTATAGGGTCAGCAAGGGCTCTGATCTTGAAAGCCCCTCCTAACTCCCTCCAAATTTGTTAGAGTTAAGAAGAGACCTTTGAACTGAAGAAAGGAGAAAAAAAAACCCAAAACACAACTACCCATGTTCATTCACTAAGTCACGGGGAGTAGCAGAAATGACAAAGTAGGGAGAGTAACAATGGAGAATGAGTCACAAGAGACAACATTCAAGGAAAGGGGGCAGTAATAATTTTCAATTTCAAATATCTGTACACAAATGCAGAGTGTAGGAGCCAAAAATAAAGAGAACTAGAGATCTCCATGCAGGGAGAAAAATCCTACTTTGCCCATATTATAGAATCACAGAATTTTGAGATTTGGTAGGGACCCCAGTGACCACTTAGTCCAACTCATATATGACATGAGTCTACACTACAATACAAACCGCCAGTGTATCACTGAGATTTAGTGGGATGTGATTCATAACTGGAAAATGGAGACAGAAGAGTATATCTTATTCTAAAGGAATAAATTTGATAAAAGGGGTGGGGAATAGAGTTGTGTATAAAAAAAGATACAGGGGCAGCTGGGTGGCACAGTGAATAGAGCACTGGCCCTGGAGTCAGGAGGACCTGAGTTCAAATCCATCCTTGGACACTTGACACATTTACTAGCTGCATGACCTTGGGCAAACCACTTAACCCCAGTTGCCTTGCTTTCCCTCCTCCCCTCCAAAAAAAGATATATACTGCTTTGAGGAAATTGATATGGTAGAAATAGGAAACAAGAAAATTTGGGTTAGACTCAGTGAAAAGAGAAATAGGTGTTGAAGATATACTGCATACCACCTGGCCAGAAGGAAGAGATGAATCTTGAGATTCAGAAGCAAATCATGAGACTGGCATAAAGCTATTACACAGTAATGATATGAGGCTTTATCTAAGTATCATTTGGAGCTTTCTGCTAAAAACCAAAAAAGCTTAAAACATCTCCTTATTTGCCTTGATTTTTGTTATCCAAAGATGGAAGAAGAAAGAGGCGGGATGGTTACATGATCTTGATTCTAACCAATAAAGTAGAATTAGTGGCTGAAGTAGAAGTGATGGGAACCTTGAGAGGAAGTGGCCATAGTATCTCATAGTTTGTGACAGATAAATTCTGGAGAAGTAGATTTCATTTGGTACAGAACCAAAGTTCAGCAAGGTTAGTGGGTTCTACCTGTGACTACATGAGCATGTCAGTATCAGCAGGGGTGAGAAGTGGCAGCTGCTTCATAAAAAGCCCACGTTTTGGGGAATAAGGTTGAATGATGCAAAGCCTTAACTTCTTGAATTCTGGATTTTTAATTTAAAAATATAATTATAAATTTAATAACTATTAACAAAACAATCAGGTAAGCCTATGAAACAAAGCATAAAATCTTAAATGAAACCAATAGCATCTAACAAGATAAAATTAAATGAATTAATAAGTAACAAGAAGGCAAAACAGGCTTTTCTTCTGGGATGGCCTAAAATTACACTTATTTTTTATTTTGTTGTAGTCAACGTGCATAGAATTATACCTCAGTCCACCATACTTTGCATCACTTAATATATCTTTCTATATTTTTGTATGTTTCAGATGATGATGACATTATAATGTTCTATCACATTAATATGCAACAATTTATTCAAATATTCTCCAACTGTGGGATAAACAGGTTGTTCTATATATATATATTTTTGGCTATTACATATAAAGCAGCAATGAGTATTTTTTTTTTTACAGAGAGGCTCCTTGTCCCTTTTTATGGTATTTTTAGGATAAAATCCTAGCAATGGAATGGTTAGATCAAAAGGTATGTATTACTTTTGTGATTCAAATTGCTTATTCAGATATTATTTTTCAAAACATCTACACTAGTCTTTAGTCCCACTCTCTAATGATGTAGGAGGGCACCCATTTACCTGAATTTATTTCTTAATATTGCTCAGATTCCCTCAACTCTGAATTCTCTTACTGACCACTGTTTCACTTGCTTGGTTCATCCCCTTACATCCTGGTGATCTGCAAACACTCCAGCAATAAATCCAAACTAGATTTTTGTATTATTTCTGCTTTTGTCTCAACTCAACTATCTCTTCTGTCTTAGATGAGAATTACTCTTCCCCCCAGTCCATAACTTTCTAATCACTGGCCCTGCCATGTGGGATGCGTGACATTCAGATAAAGGGCAGGTAGGATGGTTCAGTCTAAAATTTTAGATGAGAGTTTGCCTCAAGAGAGATGGCTTGCTGTCAAAAATGAAATTCTGTTACTACAGATGATCCTAGTGAAGAAGAAAGAGTGCCTTTTGAAGGAGACTGATGTGGCTACCCAGGAAACTACAAACTTAGGTTTAAAAAAGACATAGACAGAAGATGAAAGCATGGTCAGGTAACAGGATCAATACAAAAGAACGACATAGACATTTAAGAATGATGTCTGGATTCCTGATAAGCTAAGGCTTGCTATGAATGCTGAGGACAATACAACTGTATACAACGATACCTTGGGGACAAGAGGAGAAGCATAGAAGGGACGTAACTATTGCTCAGAGAGGTTGGGTCAATGATAAGAGATGACAACATCCTGGGAGTTGGTGGGTGTTACCTGTCCCCACTCTTGACAGGAATAAAGCCATTTTAGAATAAGCCTCAATTCCAGGGAAGGCAGTCAAATCCAACCCCTATCCTTTTGATTTTCCTTGACTCTAGTTCTTGTGCAAGGCTACCCAAAAGAAAGAGGCCATTCTGTCTCAGAGAGCAAGGCCAATGCCAAACTAGTATAATAAGGAGCTCCCAGCTTCCTTTCTGGAACACAAAAAGTTGGTACCAAATCCAGGAGCAAATTGTTTGTGTACCTAAAATAAATATTTTTTACTTGACATAAATATGGGAAATGGGTGGCATTAAAATTTTTTTCTAGAGGCAGCTAGGTGGTGCAGTGAATAAAGCCCTGGCCCTGGAGTCAGGAAGACCTGAATTCAAATCGGGCCTCAGACACTTAACACTTACTAGCTGTGTGACCTTGGGCAAGTCACTTAACCCCAATCGCCCCTCCAAAAAAACAAAAAAAAACCCAAATAAAAATTTTTTTCTTGCCCTTCTCTATAGGCTAACCCATGTTTCTCCATGCCACGACTTGTAAAGATGGATGAAATAAAACTTTTTACCGACTTGCCCATAAAATTGTGGCACAGTGGATAAAACATTGGGCCTGAAGTCAGGAAAATTTGCATTTAAATGTAGCCTCAGAAATGTAGCCTCTGTTTGCTTCAGTTTCCTCACCTGTTAAGTGAGGATAATAACAGCACCTAACTTGCAGGGGTGTTATGATCAAATAAGATAATAATTGTAAAGTGCTTAGCACAGTGCCTGGCACGTAGTAAATAAGTATTAACTATTAGAGAAAAGAAAGAGCTACTCAAATCTCACTCTGTTTCTGTTTTATCTGCCAAGGAAAATGATCTTCAGACTAAATACAGAAATGAATAATTAATCTGGAAATTAAATTTCAGAATAAGAGAGATGATGATAAGAAAACACACAGCATCTAACTGCCTTAAATGAAGCACATGTAAGCAGCCTTGGATGAACTGTTAACCCAGGATTCTGAAAGTATTTACTGATGTGACTGCTCAGTTGTGATCTTTTGAGATCTATGATCTTCTGAAAACCAAAGAGAAATGAAAAGGTACCATTGGGCTAAAGAAATGCCAAAGTGGTCTTGATTTCCAAAAAAGGCAAAAAGGCCATTTCTTTCATTGAACAGGCCAATGAATTTGCCTTTGACACAGGGCAAAATTCTAGAACCCAATTATTAAAGGAAGCAGTGGCTATGACAAAATAGCAATAGCAGATCAAAAACAAATCCTGCCAGACTAAATGAATTTTTTGGTTTTGTTTTTTGGATAAGGTTGCTAGATTGGGAGATGAAGGCAATGACGTTCTGATAATAAATCTGGCTTCCAGCAAGTCACTTAGCAATGTCCCTCACATATCTTGTAGATCATACAGAGACATGTTGGTTGGACAAGGTAAAAACGATTCAAAACTGGTTCAAAGACCAAGACCTATGGAATCATAATTAATGGATTAATACTTCCCCACAGGGATTGTTGGGTGGAGTGCTCCAGGGATACTTCCTTGGCCTTGTCTTGGTCAACATATATGTATCAATAGTTTGAACTAAGGCACAAATGGCAGGCTTACAAAATTTGTGGATGACACAAAGCTTGAAGGAATAATTAAATATTGGATGTCACGGTCAGGTTTTGAAAATATCTCAACAGGGTGGAATGTGGGGCCAAAGCTAATAAAATGAAATTTACTATGAACACATCTAAAAATCTTAAATATGGATTCAAGTTAGCTTCTCAAGTAGAAGACTGGAAAGGGGAGGGTTAAAAAGTAGTCCATCTGAAAATACATTTCTAAGTGGAAGATCAGTAGGCTACAAAGTCACTCAGAATTAACTGTGATAAGACAGCTCAAAAAAGTTAATGCCATCTTAGTCTAAATGAAGAAAGGGACAGGAAAGTGTCTAGGAGGAGTGAAGTGACAGTGCTGCTGCACTCTGTCCTGGTCAGATCACAGCTAGAGTACTGTCTGTGGTTCTAAGTGACATATTTTAGGAAGGACACATCTACAGGACAAATCAGGGCTAAGCCACTGGAGGGCAACCAGGATGGTGAGGCTACAGGGACTGGTTTCATAGGGAGGTTCAGTTGAAAGAGCTGGGGATCAAGGATTTTAGAACTGCAAGGGGTAGGGGGAATCTCAGAGGTCATTAAATTCAATCCCTTCATTGCACAGCTAAGTAAATTTCTGAGGTTCAGAGAATTTGAAGGATTTACCAAAGACTGTCAGCAACTAGTTGACCTAAGATTTGAATCCAGAGGCAGGTAGGTGGCTCGGTGAATAGAGTGCCAGCCCTGGAGTGAGGAGGACCTGAGTTCAAATCCAGCCTGAGACACTTAACACTTACTGGCCATGTGACCTTGGGCAAGTTACTTAACTCCAATTGCCCCTACAAAAAGCAAGAAAAGAAAAAAGATTTGAATACAGTTTGAATTCTAAATCTAGAGCTCTTTCTTGTATTGTACCCTGACTGAGATGATTTAAACTCTTTTAAATAGGAAGGAATGGATAGGTCCCTAAAACTGATACTGCCCAGAAGGGGAAGGACCTGGCAGTGTAGCTCAGTGGTGAATGGGCCTTCGAAGGGAACATGAAAGCACTAGTGGGAAAGGGGCACGTGAAGAAGATTGGGGCAGGGATCAAAGCCAAACTTTACCCATTATGTTCTGGCTCAGAGTCGGCCTTGGAAGTTTGAAATGCCCAGGTTTCAGAAAGGCCTTTGTTCTATCTGCAACATTCTGAATGGAGAAAATGGTTATGTGTGACCATGGCTTTGAGCAACCACATAAAGCCTCTGAGACTCTCAAAGCTGCACCTCAAAGATTTGTCCTACCAACAACTGGCCATTAGCCTCTCTGTTAGAAAACACCTCTCTGACCTTCCTCAGTCAAGGTACAATTTTGTGATTTTAAACGATGGTACTTGCAGTATCACTATGGGAACTAGAATGCCATTTTTAGAGAAGGATGAAGGGACCATGGAGAGATAGGTCAATGACCACCTAAATGTGTTTATTCTCACAGACTTCAGTTATCGCTACCACATCGCAGGGTTTAAGGGCTTGGCGCTCCTGCAATCTGGAAAATCTGTAAAATTTTTTGACCCTCCCTTTGTACCAAAGAAGAAGCCTGAATTTTTCCTTTTTCTTTTATGAGGTGTTTACCAGTATTTTATTGCAAAATTTGGGTTAGGTATTTGGTCATAGGCTCTGTGTTATCTGCTGTCCTTCACTTGTCATCTACTGCTTTTGCAAAACTCCTCCTCCTCCTCAAATTCCCATTTAATTTATTTTTAAAGACCTGCAATATATTGGAACAGCAATGGGGAAAGTCATGTTGTGGAAGGGATAACTGCACATTTTCCCTGTAGGATATAAATGTGCCAGTTTTACCTAGAGTGGGTATAAAATGTCTATATGGGTAGTCAGATACCTGCGGACAGCTAAGGACGGTCTTACAAAAGTTAGGATGGGGATTCCCTTCAAAGCTTGCCAAAAGATCCTTACAGGGAGAGGCTATGCTCCCTATCCTATTTCCCCCCATGCCACCTAGCACAGCCTTAGCATGCAATAAAACCT
>NW_027185612.1:6718830-6721755 GCF_028583685.1 Petaurus breviceps papuanus | reverse complement strand
AGAGAGAGAGAGACAGAGAGACAGAGACAGAGAGACAGAGACAGAGGGAGAGAGACAGAGAGACAGAGAGAGACAGAGAGAGACACAGAGAGAGAGAGAGACAGAGACAGAGACAGACAGAGAGAGAGACAGAGAGACAGAGAGAGAGAGACAGAGAGACAGAGGGAGAGAGACAGAGAGAGAGAGATAGAGAGAGAGACAGAGAGAGAAAGAGACAGAGAGAGACAGAGACAGAGAGACAGAGACAGACAGAGAGAGAGAGAGACAGACAGACAGAAAGAGAGAGAGAACACAAATGCGTGTGATATCAAGGAGGGGAAAATGAAAGACAAGAGCATCAATACAACATTAAAAGTGACAGGAGAAAACAAAAAGTTCAGAAGGGACTATGAACTGGGCAACTGTGTTACTACGTTGTTAAATTTAATATAGATTCAAAAAATAATTTCAGTTGAACATGAATTTTTTATACTGTTTTTTGTTGATGAGTGTTTAGTTTATAGTAAAAAAGACATTTTTTTTTTAAAAAGAAAGAAAATGAAGAGGACAATCTGGGACTGATTCCTGAAGGAGGCAAGGGAACCAGTGGACTTGGGAAATGGAACATTTCACAATAGACAAATATTTATTGAGGGCCCTCTAATCTTCTGGGCATGGTGGGAAAGCAGAAAAGAATAAGAAATGGTTTACATGGAGATTGCAGTTTAGTAGATGAAATAAGAGAGGAATCATAGTCTAGCGAAAAGAATAAAGTGAACTTGGGTTCAAGTCCTTTCTAGGCAAATGATTGGGAGGCCTCAGTCTTTTCACCTATGAAATAAAGCAGGTGAACAAGATGACATATTCTGGCTGTAATAAGTTGCTATTGAATAGTTTTTAGTTGTGTCCAGCTCTTCCTAACCCCATTTGGGGTTTTCTTGGCAAGGATGCTGCAGTGGTTTGCCATTTCCTTCTCCAGCTCATTTTGCAAATGAGGAAACTAAGGCAACAGGGTTAAGTGATTTGTCCAGGGTCACACAGTTAATAAGTATCTGAGGCTATGTATTTGGACTCACCTTAATGGCTCTAGGCCAGGTGCTCTATCTACTGCACCACCTAGCTGCCTCTAACAGTCTTAGACTGTATGAAAAGCAAAAAGGCAAATGGCAAAGTGATTTGGCCACCTTCTTTGGAACTGGCATGTTTGATTCTTTGCTCATACTGTTCCCTCACCTAGAATGTTTTTCTCCTTCTTTGCTATCTTCCACAATCTTACCCCAAGGTTCAGCTCTCATGCTACATTCTGTGTCACCCCTCCCAAAACACTCTAGTTCATAGTAATCTCTCTTTCTTTACCACAATCAGAGCAGTCTATTATATACTATTATGTGCTGATATATAATTGTTTAATATGAGTCTCTTCTCTCCCCTAAGAGAGTGTGTGAGTTCCTTATGGGCAGAGATTACTTCTTAAAATTCTCTTGCATCTTCTCCAGTGAATAGCATGTTTCTAGGAACATTAACAGGTACTCAATAAATACATGTTGATTAGGAATTTGGTAACTCCAGACACGAAAGTTTACAGAAGACATCAATTAAGGAACTGCCACGGTCAATATAAGAGCAAATGAGATAACAAATGTTTTGAGATGCAGAGGGAAGGATGCCCCTGACTTATTGCAAGACAGAGCAAATCCAAATCCAGCCTTTGGTAAGGGGCTTTTCCTAGTGTGTGCCTCGCCAGCCCCTAACCCCGTGCCTTCCCTCTGAGATCACGGACTGTCTATTCTGCACATAGCTTACTGTTTACATGTTGTCTTTCCCATTTGAATGTGGGCTTCTTGAAGGCAGAGACAATGTTTTTGCCTCTCTTTGTATCTCAGCATTTAGCACACTGTCCAAGTGCTTAATAAATGATCACTGACTGACTAGAAAATGTGATGAATTTTGCAACAAGTACTGTGGAATAACTATAAATGTCTCATTTATATAGTGCTTTGCAGTTTATAAAGCTTTTAAAAAATGATATCTCCGTTTATCTTCATAACAGTCTTATGAGAAATTCTCATTCTTATTTTAAATATGAGGGATTTAAAGCTGGGGTAAGCTCAGAGAACTTATACAGCTGGCTAGCTTGAAGTCACAGTCAGGAAGTAACTGAATCAGGACTTGAGCCACCTCCTTGGATTCCAAATCCAAAACCACTCTGCCCTGTTGCCTCAGTCAGCCCCTAGGCCCTATGAATATTCTCCCTTTCAGAGAAATCACAGCATTAGACATTAACCACAGCATTGCTGTCATGACTCAAACCATATCTGGAATGCCTCCAGTGAAGCTGCCTTCTTGCTGAATGTAGAAAACAGTTCCATTATCTTAGGGGCATACCTTGTTTTGGAGTAAGAACAGCTAACTTTAGTAACAACCTTATGTAACTGATGTGGCTCTAAAAAACCCAAATCCACCTAGGAAGTATGAAGAATTGATGACAATGGAAATATTTAAGGGAATGTTCCACCAACATAGAAAAATAATTCCCAAAGAGGAGCTACAGAGAGATTTTGTGCAATGGCTATATCTTTGTAATGAGTATTGGGTTTCCTAGAGTTATCCTAAAAGAAAATACATGTGACTCTCTCCCTATATGTATATATGCACACATGTATATGTGAACTCATATATATAAACCACCCATGTAATACATAAGCACACATGCATGCATATTAACACACATTATATGTACAAATGTAACATATACACATGATATACTGTATCCTGATAGATATGAATATATGCCACATCATATTATATATGTGTTTTATGTATGTTATATTACATATATGTTTGCATACAGCTATATCAATATCTACCTATGTCTCTGTCTCTCTGTTGATGTCTCTATCATCCATCCATCCATCCATCCATCCATCCATCCATCCATCCATCCAT